>NC_133771.1:204083741-204197416 GCF_003597395.2 Chelonoidis abingdonii
GACGAAGTGGGTATTCACCCACGAAAGCTCATGCTCCAAAACGTCTGTTAGTCTATAAGGTGCCACAGGACTCTTTGCTGCTTTTACAGATCCAGACTAACACGGCTACCCCTCTGATATTTGGCATTCTATTGATATTGGCATTCTATTGATATTGGGGTTTTTGAATGTAAGTTATTTTTATTACAGCCAAAACTGCAGAACCTAGCTGAAGTCTGAGTCCTATTGTGCTAGGTGCTGTACATATGCTTAGCAGGAGACAGTCCTTGCCCTGAAGAGTCTACAATCTAACTAGACTAGGCAAGCAAAAAGTAGACGAAGGAAGCATCCTATAGGTTGAAACATGACTTCTGGCCAAATTATACTTTCTTTGCTGAAAACATAAAACCACTTTAAATGAACTTGACCACAATATTCCTGGAAAGAATGCAGTTACATTTTTTCTAGTTTTTAATCACTGTGGTTTTACATAAATATATGGTGATCTAAGGTAGAAATTCTAAAAGTGACTCTTCATTTTTTATATTTTTTAAATAAATTTGATTTTTTCCCCCCACTGGAAGTGATTTAATGCTATGGACTGCCTCTTTGTAAAATAATGATAATAGAGAGAGTGTTTACACTATTGATGCTACACTTTCAGAATAGTAGTTGGACAGCCTACTTGTATACTCAACTTTTTTTTGTCTTGATGCTACCTCTCATCTATCTTTCATTAAAAGGAACATCACACATGTTAATCTCAAATTTATTTCCATGTCACGCAGCTCTGGTTGGTGTCTCATTTAAAGAAAAAGAGAGAGAGATTGACTTCAAATGCTAATGAAATGATATATTCCAAGATCTTAGGCAACTTACATTGGAATAATTAAAACTAGGCATGTTGGACAGTCTAATTATTTTATATCAGAAAATGTTAAGTTTAAAGCATCCTGGGTATCCTGGAAGGGTTGGAATTTAAGCAGCAGTATTAGGCTTCATTTGTTGCTGTCAGTGGTTTTTACTTGCAAGTCATAAATAAAAGAAAAATAAGAAAAGAAAAATAGCTGAAAAACTTCACAGGAGGAAAAGGAAGTTAGATGTAAAGTTTTACGCCACTTTCATTTCCGTAGTGGATGTGTTTTACATTTCATAAGAGCTGTGATTTTTGGATCATGATACTACTCGTAAGACATCACTGTGATTTTGGTAAGGGGGCAGAAGTTTACCACGATGTATTTATGTATTCATTCACCTACTACAATCCTGAAACATTAAACGTCATAGCTAATTTTTTGTAAGCACAGGGGCATGTGTGTGAATTTAAATTTGACAGCTTTTGGAGGGGCATGTTGGAGATGCAGCTGAAAGCTGGGTCAGCAAATTGTGTCCAGTGGCAGAAGCAACGGCTGGGTCAGCGAAACGTGGGTCATCCGCCAGGGCTGGAGTAGTGGTTGGGGCTGGGGCTGGAGCAGTAATTTTTTTTAGCTGAATGGTGTCGCTGGTGGGGAGGGAGGGCCAATGGACATATTCCTGCTTGTGCCCCCTTGTGCTTGTCCCTGTGTAAGCATAAAACTTTAGGGCATCCAGGAAGAAAGACTTATCTTGCTTGATATACTATGCAAACATGTAATTTATGTCACATCCAACTGGTGAACATGACCACTTATTGCACGTTATCCAGTGGAAGATGGTAGGCCCACTTCGATCCTACCGAGGATGTTGGATTGCTTACTGAATCCCATCTGAGACAAGTGTTGTGTTCTATAAAATGGGCAAGGAAAATTAATACTAATGGTGGATGGAAGTATTATTGGATTGCTACTGCCAGGGAAAACTGTACACTTCAAATCACTGTGAAAGAGAGAGCCCTTCCCAGCTTCTAAACTTGCCTAAGTTCGCCTACTCTGACCAACTGGACCAGGAATGGGGGAAAGGTGGGGGGGGGGGGGAGGAGAAGAGGGAAAAGTGACATCTCCAAATTAGTGTCAGGTTTGGTTATCTCTAGGTTTAGCATGAAAGGCAACAAAAAGCTCGTTGTCAGTACAGCTGGGTCGTAATGGCTTTTCCACCCAGTGAGAATTTGAGATTTTGAAATTTTTTCCTATCCCAAATAGGTCCAAAAGGCAAAATCTAACCAATAATCTAAAATAATTCAGATTGGGTGAATAAATTTTTTTTCAATTTCAACAATTTCATTTTTTTTAACCTATACACTAATTTTAATGTCAAAACAGTTGTTTTGGGCTGAAAAATGGAACTTTACTTCAAAAATGTCAAAATGGTACCTTTTGAAAATTTCAGAACAATTTTCAAAAAAAATTTCAAAATTGGAACACCAACCCTTTCCCACAAACAGTTTTGGTTTTGATGAATCATCATTTTGAGGTGAAAATTCATTTTGTGAATGACTTCCTAACCAAGTCCAATTGTCCACTCCAAAGCTTGGTTCTTGTTTCACAAAGCAGGACAATCTCACCACCACAAAGTGCTGGCAGAGGTAAATAGTCTTCGTTCACGGGTTAGTGGTTTATAGTGGTACTATAAAATGTAAATGTTAAGAACCCTGGCAAAATGCATGAGCCAGGTGGCCAGAATCTTGCTTCCAGGTTAGGAAAATACAACTAAAAGAGGGTCTACGTTGGAACTTTGTTTTGTGAGCAGAATGTCTGCTAAGAAATTTTTAACAATTAAATTCAGGAGTTAAGACCAGGATTTTCTAAAGTGTTTAGCAACTTTGCATGACCAATTTTTTTTTTTTTTTGAATGCCCTATGTGAGACACCTGAAAGGGGTCTGATTTTCAGAAAGTTTTGTGAGCACCTGCCCTCTGCAAATCAAGGCCTTATAAGGTGTCTCATGTTGGGCACCCAGAAGTAAAGGAATCCTTAAATTGCTAATCGCGTCCAAAAGTTTTCTCTAATCCCGGATGACTATTCAGCAAGTTGCTTCAAAGACAGTAGTTGGAGAGATCTTCATGGTCAATTGATGGCTTCTTGAGGACTGGAAAGACTATTGCATTTTTCAAGGAGTATAACAGGTTTACTGCTCTGAAGGAAGCATTCATAATTTCTATTAGTAGTGGGTTAGTTGTTCCTCACTGGCTTTTATTAGCCGGAAGGAGTATGGATCCAAAATGTGTAGGTCATGTTGATATTTGGCAAATGTGATGAGGCCAAGACTCTGCCAGGGATAATGGGATGGGCAATGCAATATAGATAGTAATGGAAATTTTCTCTCCTGGTTACTTCCATTCAATTTTCATTGCTCTTTCCAGCAAAGCAAGATGAGAGCTCTTCATAGCAGTCAGTACTTAGTCTGCATCAGTACTAGATACGATGTTTGGACTATGGAGTCTGGGTTCATTAGTGAGAATATTTCTGCTGACCTTAACATTATGGAATAATACTAGATGATTCATCCACAAACGTAGATTCATTTTGATTTTAAGAGCAGGTTATTCTAAGATGGGGTTCTCAAACTGGGGGGTTGTGACCCCTAAGGGAGTTGTGAGATTATTACGTGAGGGTTGTGAGTACGTGCACGAAACAGAGAGCGACTGCTATAAAATACATAATTTAAATCCAGCATTTTAGAAAATTACACACACCTTTCTGTTGCAAGGTAGTGCATTTTCTTTAAGAAGTATTGTAAACATATAATGCAGTGATCATTGTTCCTAATCAAAGTATATATTTGTATTATCACAACTTTAAGGAAATTGGACTCTGCAGATTGTAGTATCATGCCCTCAGGTTTGTTGTCTTGAGACTGAAAAGGTGGGACTTAGACAACATTAGAGGGCTTGGTTGTTCAGCAGTTGAAAAGCTGCATTAAACCACAGACCAATCAGAACACTGAGATTGGCAAAGAAAAAGTAATGTATAATTTAACAGTCAGACACAAAGGTAGGATGGTGTGTGTGGGGGTGGGGGGAGCGCCCTTGCAGGGACTATAGCCACCCCAAAATTTGCCCCGCCGCTAACCCTTCCAGCACAGACGCCAGATGTTATGCACGATTAAAAGTGGCATGGTATGGCATTGCTATCCTTACTTTGCAGTTCTATGCTGCTGCTGGTGCCGGTGTTGCCTTCAGAGTTGGGTGCCTGGCCAGCAGCTGCCACTGTCTTGCCTCCCAGCAGCAGGGGAGAAGTAATGGTAGCAATAGGCTGCTAGAAAGTCTGCTGTGAAAAGTGATATTTGTATGTTTGTTAATACTGCTTTTTACAGCCTCCTCGCTAGCAAGTCTGCTGTGAAAAGTGATCTTAACAAACATACAAATATCACCTTTCACAGCAGACTTATCACCCTGTTGCCACCCTTACATCTTTCCTGCTGGTGGCGGGGGCACAGCCTTCAGAGGTGCCAGCTCTGAAGGCAGTCGTGGCATCAGCAGCAGTGCAGAAGTAAGGGTGGCAACGAGGTGCTAAGGCTGCTGTGAAAGGCGATATTGACAAAGCTTCTTTGCGCCTCCTCCCATTATTAGAGTAGCTATTTAAAAAAAATTTTTTATACTCATAACAATTAGACAAAAATGTTTGTCTTAATTTAAAAGCAGTGAGAAAAGGTAAATTCATTCAGTAGGGTTATAAATTTAGCATTTAAAATGTTAAATATAAAAATGTGATTTTAACTTATAAAACATGTTGCACTAAGTGGTTTGCTGTCTGACAGGGATTGCCAATACAAAAAGTTTGAGAACCACTAAAGTAACATTTCCCAAGGGAATATGTTTTTCGGAGGTATTATTTGTATTCCCGTCTTTTGAGCTTACTGTATCTACCTTATCTCCTACTGCTTTTGTTTGCCCATTGTATTTTATGAATGCCTTTACCTTTCTTGCCATTAATCTGTGCTCTTCATTGTCTTCCATAACTGAAGTGGAGGCTCTTCTGTCGTGATTATAATTCAACATTTGGATTGAGGAACTGGTTAATTCTCACATGGTACTTACTGTAAACTTCCTAATGTTCTTCTTGACAGATAAATAGAATTACTTTTTGCTTCTCTGGTTTATAGACTTCTGTGTCTTTTTTCTCCTGACTTTTACGCTGTGTCCAATAAAAATTCTAAATTCGATAATGACTGATGTGAGAAAGTTCCTCCTCTACCTTGGTGGGTCCTGCACTTATTTGGCAGATTTGCTCACCTCAGTGATCTTCCCTACAGTCTGGGTCAACTTCTCCTGTGTCTGATCAGGAGTTGGGAGGTTTGGGGGGAACCCAGGCCCACACTCTACTCCAGATTCCATCCCAATCTACTGTGGATTGCAGCTGTCTGTAGTGCCTCCTGTAACAGCTGCATGACAGCTACACCTCCCTGGGCTACTTCTCCATGGCCTCCTCCAAATACCTTCTTTATCCTCACCATAGCACCTTCCTCCTGGTGTCTGATAACGCTTGTACTCCAGAGTTCTCCAGCAGCACAGCCTCTCACTCTCAGCTCCTTGTGCCTCTTGCTCCCAGCTCCTCACGCACTTTCTCTCCTCTAGCTCCTCCCTCCCTGACTGGAGTGAGCTCCTTTTTAAACCCAGGTGCCCTGATTAGCCTGCCTTGATTGGCTTCAGGTGTTCTAATCAGCTTGTCTATTTGTTGGAGCATGGTTTTAGAGAAGTCGTAAAAGAAGCAACACTCTGAGCGGGAACTACAAATCAAACACCACAAAGAAAATTCAACCGTCTGCTGGTGCACCGACTCGGATGATGAAATGAACAGTGCGTTAGATGAGCACTGCTTTCGATAATCGTTTGATTCAAGCATTGAACCATCGAGCTGCTTGAGCATGTCCTCTGATGATGTGTGGTTGAATATGAGGAGCTATGTGATCTTGTGACGGAGGGGCAGGTCAAATATCTGTGCAACAGCAGCTACAACGGCAGTGGCACGGGGCTGGTGAAACGGCCTGATTGTCAGGCTTTGCAAGGTGTACATGTTATCAGGAGCAGTGGCGCGGATTATCGTACTAGCGCAAAGTTTAAACGTAATCTTGCTTTGGTCTGGAGTATTGGCCTGACTTTAAGTAGGACTGAGTGTTCGTGACTTCTGAAGTTTAGATGGTTTATTTTGTTGAATGTAGTTATTTGTTTGGTGTTTTTACGATGATTTGTACATTCGTTAAGTCAACTTTCGATGATAAAGAGATTGCATTAGCGCAGTACTGCATGGTGTTGAATTGAAGATACAATTTATTTTCGTTTGTTATCGTGTTCAATTTGTATAAAAAAATGTAAATGACCAGCACGGCACTTTGTACATTTGGTGTTGTATGAGATATTATAATATTGAAATGTAGAAACATCAAAATATTTAAAATAGATGTTTCATTTAACAGAACATAATTGCAGATTAATTTTTAATCCATTGTGGTAATTGATTTTATCCATCTCTCCCTTTTAGCTACATTAAAGTGTTTTTAGATTCAATTGCTATTGGATCTTTTCACATTCATTATGCTGAATTGTACGAGGTCACAGAACCAGCCTGATCTTAGTAATGGTCGTATGGATACAGGAAGCACTGGGGGAGCTTTAACATTGAGGCTTGTTACTTGTGAGTTTATCTTCAAAACATAAATCTCTATTAACACAAATAAATAATTGCTAAGTTGGATAGGGTATCACTGACTTTAAAGGTCAGTTGTTTCATATAGTCCTCTTCCACTTAGTTAATATGATTTTGTAAAGCTTCTGTAGTGGTGTTTTCTAGCATTCAGGCTTGTGGCTCAAAGGATGCCATAGGAATTTCCATACTTGGATTAGACCTGAGCACCTTCTAGTCCAGTCATGCACCTGTACAGTGGCACACCAGATGTTTCAGAGGAAGATGCAAGAACATTTCTCATCCCCAATAGACTGGTTTGTGTTTAAGTTATATAGGCTTTCCAAAATTTGTTAGCATTAAACTATAATACTGCTTGTTGTTATCCATATAAATGCCCAGTCCCTTTTGAATCCTGCTAGTTTTTGGCTCAGAGACATCTTGTGGCTAATGAAATTCTGCATTTAATTGCTCATGATGAAAAATATTTCCTTTTAATTATTTGATTGCACCTTTTAGACTGGATTTGAATTGCATGTCCCTTGTTCTTTATGAGGAAGACCTGAGAAAATGGTGCCATAGGCATAAAACCAACTGCCATTGTTCTCACCCATACTGGGGCTTGACATGTTGCTGTCATCCACAAGAGCCACATGCCCACTCCTGCCTCCCCCAGAGGGAAAGATTGCATGACTGGGCTATTTAGCAATTTCTGGGCATTCTGGTGAATTTATGGTTTTTATAGGGCCCTGCTTATGAAAACAGAAATCCAATCCTCATTAGAATGGTGGTTTTAAAATTAAAATACCCAAGCTTAGTGCAATTATTTTTTTAAGTATTGTTTTAGAGGTGTCACTACTTGTAATTTACAACTGCTGGTTCACACATATTTAGAACCCAGCAGGCAGTATGTTTCTGCCTTTGCAAGAATGCCCTCTTTGCTTCAGTGACAAATGTTGAAGAAGAACTTTTAAATGGAGAGAAAACAGCTCCTTAACCACCTTGCTGAGCCTACCCTCACCTGCAATGTTGTGCTCCACGTATTCATCGGTGTCTAGCATTTTTACGAAAATAGGAGGAAAATGCTTTTTGTGATAGTGCCGGGTCGTCCTTTTTATTGTCTCTTCTTTTTTTCTTTCTGGTTTCCTTTCAAAGCAGCTCTTTAAACACTTGGGTTCTAACCACATGCTCCAATTACAACTTTTTTAATAAAAATAAAGTTTAGCTGCTTAAATTTTTGAATAATATGGTCACTTGTGTTCACATATTCTAGTTAACCATACAAATGTATGTTTCTTGAAATATATATCACAATCCCAGTTGCATATCACTAGAAGTTCTTGTTTGTTTGCTCTAGACAAAACAGTTCACCGTTACTTTGCATAGGTGTAAAATCCTGTTGCAGACTCTAACCTATACTTATAACTAAGCAAGAAGATTCCTAAATTATACTGACTTAGCCACCTTTTCTTTATACTCAGTTTAACTTGTAAATCCTCCTTGTATTTAGCTGCATGTGCTAGACAGTATTTAAGCCAACAAGCTGAGCTGGTAGATCAGTGAAGTTTTTTTTTTAATTTTGCATCCCAAAATAAAAAGAAAAATTAGAATTATTTTGCTAGATGAATACTAGAGCTCCCAGATTCATTAAACAATTAATATTGCAATGAGATAATTCTGTTAGACGATTCACATTCATGTATAGTTTTTAACATTTTAACTTATATATTATCAGATATTGTAAACAGAAGCTGAAATCAAAGAAAACTCTGATTTGTATTTGCTATGTGCAATGCTGCATGTTTCATAATATCTAATTTATCTTTAGAGTTGTAAAATTTGCCTATTTAAATAAGCTTCTCATTGGGATTTGGTAACTCTTACTTTTCTTTCTATATCGAGTTCGTGTCATGTGTGTTATCCATATTCATAAAAGGGAGAGATGGATAAAATCAATTACCACAATGGATTAAAAATTAATCTGCAATTATGTTCTGTTAAATGAAACATCTATTTTAAATATTTTGATGTTATTCTAACATTTCAATATTGTAATTTCAAAACACAGAATTACAAAGTGTACACGTGTGTCATCGTAATATTTTTTATTACAAAATATGCAACTAGATAACAAACGAAAATAAATTGTTCTTCAATTCACACTCATGAAGTATCGCAATGCGCAATCTCTTTATCATGAAACGTTGCTTAAACCGACTGTACAAATCATCGTAAAAACACCAAACAAATAACTACATTCAACAAAATAAACCATCTAAACTTCAGAAGTCACGAACACTCAGTCCTACTTAAAGTCAGGCCAATACTCCAGACCAAAGCAAGATTACGTTTAAACTTTGCGCTAGTACGATAATCCGCGCCACTGCTCCTGATAACATGTACACCTTGCAAAGCCTGACAATCAGGCCGTTTCACCAGCCCCGTGCCACTGCCGTTGTAGCTGCTGTTGCACAGATATTTGACCTGCCCCTCCGTCACAAGATCACATAGCTCCTCATATTCAACCACACATCATCAGAGGACATGCTCAAGCAGCTCGATGGTTCAATGCTTGAATCAAACGATTATCGAAAGCAGTGCTCATCTAACGCACTGTTCATTTCATCATCCGAGTCGGTGCACCAGCAGACGGTTGAATTTTCTTTGTGGTGTTTGATTTGTAGTTCCCGCTCAGAGTGTTGCTTCTTTTACGACTTCTCTAAAACCATGCTCCAACAAATCTTGTCCCTCTGAGATTTTGGAAGGCACTTCAGATTATTAAACCTTGGGTTGAGTGCTGTAGCTATTTTTAGAAATCTCACTTCGGTACCACCTTTGCGTTTTGTCAAATGTGCTGTGAAAGTGTTCTTAAAATGAATATGTGCTGAGTCATCATCCAAGACTGCTATCACATGAAATATATGCAGAATGCAGGTAAAACAAAGCAGGAGCACAGTTACAAATTTAATTGACACATTATTTTTTTTAACTAGAATTATCAGCATGGAAGTATGTTCTCTGGAACAGTGGCCAAAGCATGAAGTGGCATACAGATGTTTAGCATATGCGGGATGTAAATACCTTGCAACGCTGGCTACAAAAGTGCTATGTGAACGCCTGTTCTCACTTTCAGGTGACGTAAGTCAGAAGCAGGCAGCAGTATCTCCTGTCAATGTAAACAAACTTGTTTGTCTTAGCAATTGGCAGAATAAGAGGTAGGACTGGGTGGACTTGTAGGCTCTAAAGTTTTACACTGTTTTATTTTTGAGTGCAGTTATGTAACCAACAAAAATGTGCATTTGTAAGTTACACTTTCATGATAAAGAGATTGCACTTCAGTACTTACATGGGGTGAATTGAAAGATACTATTTCTTTTGTTTTTATAGTGTATATATTTGTAATAAAAATAATATTAAGTGAGCACTGTGCACTTTGTAATTTGTGTTGTGATAGAAATCAATATTGAAAATGTAGAAAAACATCAGAAAATGTTTATTAAATTTCATTTGGTATCTATTATTAGTGCATATAATCGCAATTATTTTGTTTATTTGTGATTAATTTTTTTAGTTAATTGCGTGAGTTAATTGCGATTAACTGACAGCCCTAATATTCACCAATTTATTGTTCTGAAAAAGAAAGAGCTTTTTAGTGGAAATGGGATGAAAAAAACATTTACTTTGTATTTGTTTGATTCTTGTTTAATTAAAAAAGCAAAACACTTCAGCTATTTTAGATAAAACGTAAACACTTCTGCAGTATGTAATAACTTTCTTATGTTAGCTTTTAAAATGCTCATTTTGTATAAGGTTAAATTCTAAATTCAATGTTAACCATGTACTTTCCTTCATTAAAATACCTCCACAGCTACTCTGTCTTGGAGTCACATCCCATTCTTCATGTACACCAGAAGAGTGGTGCTAGTGTTAGGATGTGATCCAAAGTGCACTGAAGTTGATTGAAAATCTCCCATTGACTTCAGTGGTCTTTGCGTCAAAAACCCAGCAAACATCCCAGCTCTTACCAAGACAAAGTCTATCAGAGAGACAAAATGAGAACCAGTCTTACAAATTTGTATATGTCAGGTGAAAATTATCTTGGGACAGATCTGTGTGTGTAATCCTTGGCCTCAGTTAACCAATTCCATCCCCACACTACTTGCTCTCCCCTTCATGCTCCATTTCTTGTTTCCATTCTCTCCTCCACATGCATACCCCTTGCTTTGACCCTCTCAAGTTGTGTGCGTGCACTTCTTTCCTGAGGGGTTTGATAACGATCTAAAGTTAGTGGGCGTTATGTGTACCCCAGGAGTGCAGGATCAGGCCATGTATTTGTAATGAAGGAAGTTGTAAGAGTAACTTGGTATCTGCCTCTTCTGAAAGATAAGTGCTGTATAAACAGAAGATTAACTTTTCTTACAGTATAGCAACATAAAGTTTACATATAATGTGTAGCTTTTAATAGCATTTATTCATTTTCATTTCATGTTCATGGTATTTTTTAACGTTTTAAAGGCAAATTTATATGACAGACTTCTTAAAAGTTTCACATAGAATATTGAAAGAAATGCAAATGAATTTAAAATTAAGATACACTAACGTCATGAAAGGCTACAAAAGCAAGAAAAACTTTAGCTGACTATTCCTGGTCCTTTGTGCTTAAAATTGTAGGGGTCTTAGTTCAGTTTGAAATTGTATAGGAACTCTATTTAAGGACACTGTTTCACTGACTTTTTTCTCTGCATGCATAGCCTATGTAATTCTTTCTCCTCTGTTATTTATTTATTTATTTTGAAATTTAAAGAAACAAACACAATATGCAGAATTATAGAAACTTTTTCCTTTTCCAAGGAAACAGATTGGTTTCAAGTTTCCAAATATATAAAAGGGATCATGTAAAAACATAAATATATCTGGAGGAAAACCAGATATGAATTAAGAATTTTTTTTGTGTATAGTTATGTATGTGTTTTTTTTATATGGCGTTAAATGTTAGTGCCAGACCGCAGAAAACTTTCAAACATTGTGAACCCAGGATATTAGAACATATTTTTGTTCAAATACACCAAAAGTTTCTGTTACCACAAAAATCTTCTCTGGTTATGGAGTCTCATTGACTGCCAATGCAGGGACTTTTGCCATTGCATTTTTTACAAAATAATTTCTTTAATTTGGAATTATGTATTTTTGCATAATTTAAATATAGACATCTGGACAATTTACTCAGCCAATGTAATGTTCTATTTTATCAGAAATGTCTGTGCAATGTGTTCTCTGAACTGCGTGCCAGCAGTTAACTGTTTAATATTTAAATAAGGAATTACGTGTTTGCAGTGGAAAGTGTAGTGGAAATTAAGCTGAACCTCTTGGAGTTTATTAAAAGGGCAGTGTCATAATTATTTACTATTTTAATATGTGCAGTCCCAATAGCATTAGAAAGTGTGACTAACTGGATACTTCTTAGAATACTAATACTGATCAGGGAATATTTAAATGGGACTCTGGACCCTCTACATTTCTTCAAGTGACTGTACTGTTGGCTTTAAAGAAAACTTATATGAGATATGATTTGCATTTTCCGTACAGGTAAAGGTACTAAAACAAAGTTTGAATTTCTGCCTACTGCATATTTTCTGGTACACATTTTACATGGTTCAACATACCTAGCCCAAAGATTCAAACAAGTATTTTAGAACCATACTTTCAAAAAAATTAATGAGTAGATCTTCACTGCGGGATTGGGCCAATAAAGCTTTTATTCCTAGTTAGCACTACAGACTAATATAGTTCTGTGGGAGTGAGTGGGATTCTATTTGGGCACTCACATCTTCCACGGAGTTATTAAAGAAATTGCAGTTTCAGAATATTTGTTTCTGACCATGGGAGAACAAGAAGGAACCCAGGGCTGTCATTTAGATAAACAACTAAAATCCCATTCTTGTAGCCTTGATTCAGGAAAGTATTTAAGCATTGCTCAAATTAAGTGTTCTGAAATGCTGTCCTGAATAGGGATGCTTTCCTGAATCTGGGCATTTACTTGTCAACCGAGCACATTTGATCTGGAAGTTAGTGAGTTTCCAAAAAAATTTAATTTTTACAAAATCACTTTTCAGTATAAAACTACAGCTTATTATACTATTGTTTGATACTTTGTGTTCTGCTCTTTGGCCTTTTTGTATTTATAGTCTGTTGAAAATAATACAATGATTTTTTTTCCGTTTAGTGATAAGTGAAAAGTCGATGCATGCTCAGAAACCTGAGCGTCTATTTATTTTCAAAATTATAATTTTTGAGCTTTTTCACTTTGTAACTTGAATAATTGGTTCACTGCTTTTGAAAAATTGCTATACAAATCCAGGTGAATCAAGCCATGGAACAAGTCTAAGCGTTTTTTGCTTCCTAAATATGGCATGCTTACAGACCTCTGGCTTACTTACAGTGAGGATCCTGCCTCCATGGGAACTGATCTTATTGTGACCTGTGGGATGATGCAAGGGCTATTCCTATTTGGCTGGCCTTCCTTCTTCTGGTATCTTCCCTTTTCTTGTTGGTTTTCCACAAAGGAGAGGTTGTCCTTTGTGTGATAGCTTTCCAGTGACCTTGTGGGTGGGGGGAGGAAGACATCACTGACGGAGCAGTAGCAGGTCTTGGTACAAAAACTCACCTTATCATTCCTTATGATGACAAGAGTTAAAAGAAGCTGCCAATAAGAGTAGGATTACTCCCTTGCTGACCCTATCTCCCCTACTCTGACAGGAATTGCAGTAGGGAAAGACAACTTTTCTTGTACTGACATAAGCTGTGTGTGTGTGTGTGTGAGTATGAGAGAGAGCGAGAAAGAGAGACTACTGCTTCCATTACTTTGAGGTAGTAATTGATAATGATCCTTGTTTACAAGATCCTCAGGATGAACAGGATCGCTACATTTGGGGTTAGAAAATTTCTCTCTCCAACTTCCGTCTCTACACCCGCTCACAGCACACTGATCAAGCTAGAAGGAAATTTTCACTTTTCTCTATAGTATTTTATAGGGCTCACCTGACTGAAACTGAGGTTGGAAGAACCCAAGAGAGTGCCCCCATAATGGCTATGGATGGACTGATGCAACCCTAATGAAAAAACTGTGTGCAATTGTATTTCTGAGTTTTATACAGTTCAGAGGAAGTTTCTCTTCACGGTGTACTTTTTTTTTAAAAAGTGTCCCAACTTCGTATGGAGGGCATCCTTAAAGTTGGATGTTGTCCCTTCCTTTCTCAGAACTTTTGTTCATGTTTGGGAGTCCATGTACTAGGGACAGTGTTGGGATGACATAGGACACTGTGGAGATCCTTGTAATATCCTAAGATTTAAAAAAAGCACTATGACAAACACATTGTATCATATGTAACCATATTGAACCCCAAATAGATCATTGGCAGGAGTGGATATTTTAGCTCTACAGGCAGACCTCTACTGCTTGTAGTAATGGAGTAACTGCAGTAGTAGGCTGTTGTCCACTATGTGAACCATTCACTAAAGGGGAATGTGGTTCCTGGTGGCTTCACAGCTCAGGCAGCTTTTTTCTTTTCCACACTGACTGGGTGCTAGTAAGTAGAGGGTTATGGAGAGCAGAAGAGAGACAGAACTCTTCATCTTGGTTCCAGTGCCCAAGGAGTCCCTGGTTGCCAGGAGGAGCAATTGTAGGGAAAGTCCTACTCAGTCCTGAAGCCCCAGTATGGAGCAAGCTCAGTTGTCCTCTGTGGGGATACTGCATGTGTACCCCACACACCTCCTGGGACTGGTGTTCTGTCCCATCTAGTGGCACCAAGACCACTTAGAGAGAGATTAATGAGTCTGCTTTACAGCCTTAGCTAAGAGCCATATGACTTTTTTAGCTCATGCAGTAGAAACTCACGCAATTAGCTCTAGAGGTCCCGGGTTTGATCCTGCCCGCTGCCGACTGGGCTTTGTTGGTGTTACACAGCTCTGTGCTGCTGGCCAGACTGCACATATGTGGGGATGGAACATGCACGGTGCAGATAGAGTCTTGGGAGAATTTAGCTGCCAAACTCTTAACATACTACAAGTAGAACATGGGATCTTTTGATTCCCCCAGCCTCCCCCGAGGCTTTTCACTCCACCAAATTTGAGTGGATTTTCACAAGGATGGCAAAATGCACATTCCTGATATTAGGGCAACCCTTTACCACATTCCAAGTCCCTCCACCAAAGCATTAGATGTGGTAGATCCTCTCAATTAACTATCTTTTAACTTTGGTAGAAGTGTATTTTCCCCTAATCTTATTCTCAGAAATAGCTAAACGTTCTAGCTGAAAGTTTCAAAACCCCTTCCCCTCAGTGTGAGGCAGACACCTGGCATGGAAGGTTTTCAGCCCAAATCAGGCCTGCCGATGTGTGTGTGTCTGGGGGAGGGGAGAAATGGGACAATTGGCCAGGGGCCTGGGCGATTTAAAAGGGCCTAGGGGCTGCCGTTGCCACGGTAGCCCTTTTAAATTGCCCGGGCAGGCCGCAGGGTGGCGACTGCTCCAGGTCCTATGATGGGCCAGCGCAGCATGGTCAGTCCCAGAAGTGACGGATTCGTCACCACCGCCCTGGGCCCCGCACCTGGCTGGGGACAACCTGGGGCCTAAAATTGCTGTTGATGGGCCTGGCCCAAATGGTTTAAGTTCAAGAAAATTGTAAACACCTGAAAACAGGTCTTAAATGGAAAGTGTTAGGTAACCTTACGTGTAGTGGTGCTATAAGCTCTGTCTGTAAAACATACTCTAATAGGATGCATTATGTGTATATAATTTTTAGGAATATATCCAAAATAGGAGACTGATAATGGAATTCAGTTGACTTTCTGTTTTTAGATCTGAATAAATGAACAACAAATCACTTTTAAATCATAATTAACCATTTTATTTTTAATGGTAGTCAGTAATTTTAAACCTTGTTTACCAGCTAAAACGAGAAGCATTTTTCGTCGCTCTTAATTATTCATAATGATTTTTTCCCCCAGTTATGATTTCTGTACATCCTAGCAAGCCTATTTTTTGCCTCAGCAGAGGATGTTAGCAAGTGATTTGTTCTGCAGAAAAAATATGTTTAGCTCTAAATATTTCATGTGTTGCGTTGGGCCGAAACTGCCAGGAATTTGCAACCGGCCATCAACCTGTAATGTTTTGAAGTATTCAGTCTTGTCATATAGGAGTGTTATAAATTATGTATATTAGTAGATCTTACTCAATAAATATTTAATATGTGATAGATGTTTTTGTCTGAAATTACTTTTTCACTTGAACAATGAATTAAGCTCTACATTTTAGTTTTATAAGGTGACATTTCTACAATATCAAGGAGTTGCCGAATGCAGTTTGAATGTCAGAGAGCTGCAGGCAGCATTAATCACGAATTCATTTGTTTTCTGAACTCTTGAAAACTTTAATTCATATTTTACCATTGTGGGTTTTTTGTTTGTTTTGTTTTTGTTTGGGGTGTTTGTCTTGTCATTGCCTCTGTCAAGCCAAAATGTTACAATGCTGGAAAATATTGTTCAGATTTATGTCAACCTTCTGTACTTAGGGGAACTTGCATAGCAAGTCTGCCCACATGTGCAGATATTGTAAGGTCTTGCATGACCCTATAGGGTACACATCAATGAATAGGCAATAGTCATTCCACTGTCACTAGACATATATCTTGTGTGTTTAGAAGTGCCGCTAGAAAAGTGCATGTTTGTGAGATTTGTTAATTTTTCTTTTTTACAATGTCAATTTCACTTGTATACGAAAAATAAATCCTGATTCCTTTGGAGTTTTGCTGTGTGGTTTATATTTCAAAATGAAACCAAACCAAAACCAAACTTCAATAATAAAGGTACTTTTATATCTGAACCTTGCTTTTTAATTTTATGTAAATATTATACTAAACTTTATTTCAAAACAAGCTGTTGTTTCTGGTCTTGTTGTATATATTAAATACATCAATAGAGTATTATGTTTTAAAGATGTTACCAGAAATCATTTATCACTTAAAGGTTGCACTTTTACTCATACTGAATGATACTTTTCTCTATGAGTAGTCCCAATGGAATCAAGCACTTGTAGAATTGTGTACAATTGAAATTATGGCTGCAATTGTTGTTTATTTATTACTGTCAATATTCTATGCTACTGTTACGTTATAGGTTATGCTAATTACTCAAGCTTGTTGGTTTTTCCAGGCTCATTATGAGGACTCTCAATATTTGAACTCTCAATTTTCCATACCTTATGCTTACAAATGCCATATGAATATCCAAACTCTTCATGCAACATCAAAAATAGTGCATAACTTCCATTCAGCCAACATTACTATAGGGTTCTTTTGAGTAATCCTCTTAATCTGCTGTAATACAGCTGCTTTACTGACTATTCCTACATACATTTATAGAATTCCTGAATAGCAAGCTTGGAATTCCCATTTGAAAATTGAAATCTAATTTTTCAGGCTTGTTTATTTCCTTGTGGACACTGTACAAGAGGTCAACTTGAGGTGCGTCTATGCTGCACATTTGCTACATGCCCCCCTAGCATGGATTAAATAATAGTGTAGACAGTGAGGCGCTGCTTGGGTGAGTAGAGCAGACACTTGCTCGCACTCTATGAATTTGTACCCTACTGGGCTCTCTACTTGCCCAAACAGTGCCTACCCCTTCTAAAAATAGCAGCGTAGTGTCCCGCTGGCGCTTTCTCCACAGCAGGGATCTGTTGGAGCCTTTCACCACTGATAGGAAAGTCTCTGGCAGCAGGCTCTGGCAGCTCCCCACTGCCCAAGACTTTCACTGTAGGGGTAAAAGCTCTGACAAGAAGGCAGTGGGGAAGGGCATGGGCGGAGGGGAGCTGTCAGTGGCTTTTCCGCTGCCTCCCTACAGCCAAAGCCTTCCATTGACACATGTAGCTACTCACCGCAGTGTGGTCACAGCTTGCTTTTTTCCGCTCTGTGTAGCTACACATACCCTACATGTAGGTGATGTGCAGCGTAGACTTTGTCTTACCGATTCATTAAAAAATGTTAATTAAATAGAGAATTAACAGTAATACCCTCTTTCTGCTTTGAGGAGAAAGTAAATTTTTGTCATTTTTTGTCATTGCAGGAACAAACCTTAGCCCTGAGGAAAGAAGGAATTGGTGTCGTTTTAGATTCGGAACTGCCTCACCTTATTGGCATTGATGATGATCTTCTCAGTACTGGGATCATCTTGTATCACTTGAAGGTAAACACACTTCTGTGCTTCCACAGTCTTTATCTGCCTCATGATTTTTAAATAGACAACTTTTAATTATAGTATTATTTTATAATGTACAGTAAGTGATCATTACATTTCTCCAGCGCTGTCACATCAGCTGTAAAAAGGCTGTAACTTGTTCAAATTAAAATACCAATCAGTTAGAGCCTAGGTCTATCCTGAGGGTCAACTCTTTAACCAGTGATAGATGTATGACATTCTTGCAAGCTCTGTTGGTTTTTCATTCATCTTGTTGTAAAGCTTGAATTGAAATCCAAATATAGATGAGTTGCCTAAGAACCATCAAGGTGGTTTTGCTCAATATAAGTAAAATTTGAACTAACAATGTCTGATAAAGCAATTTAAAATTGTTCCTAGATAATCAAAACATTATGTGTAAACAGTAATTTGATCTGAAGTACTGTGTCTGTGGGGATGAGTAATAAAATAATGTATCCTATCTTATTTTGAAGAGTTTAAAAAAAACAGCTTTTTTCCCCTGTCTAGGAGGGCCAAACATATGTTGGCAGAGAAGATGCTGCGACAGAACAGGATATTGGTAAGAAAGTTGAGGCATTTTTATATCCATCCTTCCTTCTAATGTCCATTTCTCTTCCGACATCCAAACATACGACATGTTTAAAATTTCCCCTCCTCTTTAGTTACTGATATTCATATATTTTGCTGATTATGAATGTACATTAATACTCTTTTAAAAAACAAAATACACAAGAGAACTGTATTTCGATACATTGGTTTTCATGATCATAATTCAGTGGGCGTATGCGATGTCAAGTGACATTGATAGTAGCGTCTGTTAATAAAACCATATCCTTTGGGTATAATTTGAGAAATAGGAATTGGGCATATTTTATAACAGGTTTCTTTGGTCAAAATATGCCTGGTTTTGTGTTTGTAAAGCTTCCATTAAATTAGTGTGTGTCCTGGACTCTGAAATGTTTGACAAAATGCTGTATGATTATCTGATTATGGTGAAAAACACAGGCTATTTTTCCATGAAAATGCACGTGGGACGTGAAAAAAAGCTACGTGGTCTAGTGAATTAAGCATGGGGATAGGAAACCTGAGTTTCTGTTCTGTCTTGACTATCCTTTAATAATTGTGACTGCAGACAAGCATTAAGTATTTTACATTATAAACATCCTGTATTTTCAGATTAAATATAGTTGCCCCCTAGTTACACATGTAGATAAAAATAATTGTCCCACAATTTAAGATTTGTCTGGAAGGCGTTATTGTCCAGTGGAATTAGAAGAAAAGTTGTCTCTACCAAAAAAAGAGGCAAATCAAATGTCCGCATGGGTTGGTGGAGAGGACACAGAATATTGTCCAGAATAAAGTGACTAATACATACTCAAATGCTTGGTGGTGCGCACCCACAATCAATGAAAAAAAAATTCAAATCTCATTAAATGCTAGGAAAATAACTCTTCTCTTTGCTCTGGGGTATTTTAGTGCTTCATGGCCTCGATTTGGAAAGTGAGCACTGCGTGTTTGAAAATCTCAGTGGTACAGTGAATTTAATACCACTGCATGGAGCACAGTGTTCTGTGAATGGAATTCAGATTACAGAGGCCACACAACTAAACCAAGGTATTTGCTCAGAAAAACATATTTTCTTTCAATTATTTTGTTTCTCCCCGGTGATAACCGTGGAAGGCCTTTGCGTCATAAGGATGCAGTTGTTAACTTCAGTTTTAATTTTACTGTTCCATTCCTCCTCCCTCACTACCCAAAATAATCAGTAGGTTTCTTTGGTTGAACTAGAGAAATGTTATAATGGAAAGAGAACGGTTAACAAGCTTAAACCGTAATTATGAATTCACATGCATGGTTATTAAGTATTTGAATTTATGGATTTTTATACAAGAGAAGTCTATGAAAGGTTAAAAGTCAAATTGTTTGTTTGTATTGCTATAATAAAGAAAAGGAATGCTAGTCCATGTTTGTTACTCCCCCCGTCCCTGCCCCCCCCACCCCCCCCCCACCCCCCCCCACCCCCAAGTCCCTAAAGGCCAGCAGAGCAGGACTGTTTTGGAGCAGAGGAGTATGTTTTCCCTCAGAGTTGCAGGCCGCATGGAGAACACACACACTCCTGCCATCTCTTTTAAATAGATAGCAATCCAGATCAAGCACCTCTGCTGACTGTAGCGCAGAAGAATGGTGTGAGAGAGGGGGGCGATGTTCAGATGGGACGATCACAAGCTATTTAGGGCATTTATAGAATTAGATATAAACAAAACCTTAAACTTGATCGAGAAACCAAGAAACAGTCAGTGTAGATCATTGAGCACAGGTGCATTGTGCTGCTATTGGGAGGCTCTGATTGTACATTCTGCGTCAGCTCAAATATCTAAACATTTTATTTGCAGCTTTGTATTGGCAGCGGTCTGTTGTAGACTTTGTGAAATTTGGTTGCCAGAGCGTATCCCACACTCAAGCACACTGGGGTGTGTGGCCATTGCATAGAAAGAGTTAGGATGTAGGAGGATCTCTTAGTTACTGTGCAGTGAGGCTCTCCACATGAGAAGGGGCAGATTGCAATTGCTGTGAGAAGTTTTGAATGAAATTGTGTGACTGTATCAGACAAGGTTTTGCTGTTTGGTATAGATTTTTTTCTTTGTTAAAATTATTTCACCAGAATTCTGCTGTTTGCTTAAGCCAGTGATTCTCAAACTGTGGTTCATGGAATGCTTGCTGATGCTTTTACAGGGCTAACAGGTCACATGGTGCAGTGTAGCTATTCCTGTACCATCTAAGCATTTAACTGTAAAGGAGCTGAAATAAGAAGGAGCCAGCCTTGCTCCCTTCACTGTATTCACTAGTGTGACAGACCCAGGCCAGTGGGGTACAGGAGTCTGGTAGAGAGTAAATTACTGGTCGCTGGCTGAGTAGTTTCTGTTCCCTGAGTGACCAGAGCAGGGCTGCACTAGAGTAATCAGGAACCTGCTAGAACCAATTCAGGCAGACAAGCTGATTTAGAACACCTGCAGCCAATCAAAGCAGGCTAATCAAGGCACCTGGGTTTAAAAAGGAGCTCACTCCAGTCAGGGAGGGAGGAGCTAGAAGAGAGGAAGTGCGTGTGAGGAGCTGGGAGCAAGAGGCACAAGGAGCTGAGAGTGAGAGGCTGTGCTGCTGGAGGATTAAGGAGTACAAGCATCAGACACCAGGAGGAGGAAGGTCCTGTGGTGAGGATAAAGAAGGTGTTTGGAGGCGGCCATGAAGTAGCCCAGGGAGGTGTAGCTGTCATGCAGCTGTTGCAGGGGCACTACAGACAGCTGCAATCCACAGGACCTTGGGCTGGAACCCGGAGTAGAGAGCGGGCCCGGGTTCCCCCCCAACTCCTGATCAGACACAGGAGGAGTTGACCCAGACTGTGGGGAAGATCACTGAGGTGAGCAAATCTGCCAATAAGCGCAGGACCCACCAAGGTAGAGGAGGAACTTTGTCACAGTAGATGGGTGTGTATTTACTCCAGGGGTGTGGAAGAGGTACTCCTGGGGTGGAAGGGAGTTTCCCTGCTACATTCGCTGTCTTCGCCACAAGGGTGCTAAAGTTACACACACTCTCTCTCTCATGCTGTTCTGTTATACACATATCTTAGCACTGATTATTAATGTTTACTTTCTCAACCTGGAATCTCAGCACTTTTAAATATCTGCTCTAGGTAGTTGTAATTTACTGCTGAGACTTTTAAATGTGTCCTTTCATTAGTAAATTACCATTTATTTGGAAATGTGTTAGTGTTTAGATTTTCCTAGGAATAAACGCACATAATTATCACTTCCTTCTCCAAATTACTTCAAACATTTGTAAATTCTAGTTAATGTGCTTTTTGTCTAAATACAGCCTACTGTAATATTTTCGCCTCATAAAAACATATTACAAGATTTTCAGCAGCATTAAATCCATCTTTAAATGTTTGACTGTTTTTCCGTTTTGAATAAATCCCAACCTAAATCCAATTTGGATCCAAATTTAGGCCAAAATACCATCACGTTTTTACTAAAAAATTCCCTTTTTTTAGAATTCAACTAAAAATAACTTTTGCCTTACAACCAGGAAAATTCTCACTATGTATCAGTTAATTTTAATGGTTGCAACATTTTTTTTCAATGTGGTGGGGATAAGTTTGGTGATATAATGTGCAGAACCATGCACATTTTATTTTCATCCAAATGTTTTGGTTTTTTTTTCTGTTGAAACTGGATATGAATGGGGAGAAATGAGTTACATTACCAGATAAGAATTACGCCAGTGGTGGGGAACATGCCTTTTGATGCTGTCTGATAAACCCTTTCCTTTGCCGCATACTCCCGCTCCGAATGTAGGTACTTAAAATAAAAAAATAAATCATGCAACTCATAGCAAATCCATTTGTTTCCATGACAACATCAACTCTATACTTTGCACACATGCATTCTGATGGGGAATTGCATTGTACAATCATGTAATATTGAGCAATGTGACCTCTTCTTTAGCAAATATTTGGCAACCTTTGGTTAGGCTCAAATATGTTTTTCGTTCTGTTTTAACGTAGATACTAACCTAAGTAAGTGCTTTCAAGTGGGAGTAAAAATTGTATGATCATGCTTATATAATAAAAAGAATAACACTAAAATGTTAATTTGTCAAATATAAATCCTCATCTGTAAAATGGAAACAACGTTCCTCCTACCTTATAAGGGTTTTGTGAGGCTACATACATTAAAGATTGTGAGGAATTCAGATATTATAATGATGGGAGCCATATAAGTACTCCCTATTTAGATAAATAGGAATCTAAATGTGCAGCTAACAATGGAGTGTCCTACTTTGTATGCATAATCACCTAGTTTCAAACATTCCTACTTTTTTTTTAAAACCATTTTTTCAGATTTGTAGGAACAATAATGCTTATCCACATGCTAATTCTGAAGTTTCAGTTCACTTGTTTGTTGTTTTCATCTGATCACATGGAAAAGTGATTAAAGATTTTAGAGTGATTTTTACACTCACTCCAAAATAGATTAAGGAATTTAACTGAAATCAGTTCCCCTCCACCCTCTTAAAATAATGAAAATAACCTTCCAGGAGAGACCAAGAATGAAAATGAATATGTTTGGGAAAATTATAATCATATGAAATAGTGGTAGAATGGAAGTCGTTTTACAACTTAAACTGTAGTGGTTATGACCAACAGGGACCTGTTTAATGTGCTTTTATAAAAAAAGGATACCCAATGCATTTCATGACAGGCCAACCTGACTGCATCACATAAATTACAGAGATGGTATCGAGATGACTTTGCAACACAAACCTTCATGAACAGTAAATCTTTTTAAGATTAGACTGGGATGAAATGCAATAGCACTGTTACTATAATCCAGAATTGAAAGCAAAGGATGTTTGATTTCACCTTTCTGTGTGATAATGCCAACATTTCTCATGCCCTTTGTCTGCCAGATTTATTTAGATTGTAAAGCACTTCTGTGTGTGCAAAGTACCGAGCATAATGAGAATCTGTAGGCATTACCAACATACAAATATCTACAAATACATTATTAAAATTTTTTTTACAAAGTTTTCTTCAAAGTCGAACAAAAGGGAAGGGAGACCATAGAACAAGATGGCATCCACGTATATACAAGATACATAAAAACTTACAGTCAGGAACAAATATGAATGCTTACTTTAAGAATCAGTGGAGACTATATCAATTGATACTCATGCTCTTCTAAGTATTCAGACAAAATATTAAAGATCTCCCACTAGACCATAAAAAAACTTTTTGCAAATTAGCAAAATTGCCCACATCTGAAGATGTCACTTTTCCATTTTAGTTGGATAATTATTTTGGCCAATAGACTTGGCGCTCTCATTACATTAGGAAGTCTAGATCACCTAAAATAAATACTGTAACTACAAGTCTTATAGGAAACTACATTTGGGGTGCTGCCTATATAGGAATGGAATGCTGACCTCATCAAAGTCAATGGGAGTCTTACCACTGACTTCACTGGGGCCAGAATTTCACTCCAGAGTTTTATTCATAATTATTAAAGACCATGTAAATTGTGATCACGGTAAAAAAAACAACAACAAAAAACAAATGTTCTCAGTAAGGCAAATTCTCTTAATCAAGTGGAACTTTCATATCTAAGGGCAGAATTTGATCCTAACATACTTGGCTTGTTGAAATAAAATATGACACCTCTCCTCAAGCTTTGCCTGACTGTGCTGGGAAGTTTTTGTCCATAAAACCAGGTAAATCGATGGCTATTTAAAAAGAGTTTCTATTTCATTATAACAGTAAGACACCACTGACAACACAATTACTATTAGAGTATTATTAAAATTGGCCTTAATGTCCTCCAAATCTGTCAGTAGTTGCCCAGAAATGTATGTTCATTTGTCATCTGTAATTGGTTAAACACAGAACAGGTTGACTTATCTGAATGTAATGGAGGACTATTGAATAATTTGGTTTTGGTTCATGAAATAGATTTTCAGCATCATAGTCAGATGACTCTGTTTTGGATATTGTAGAGTTTTGGATCAGTGTCTATCTGGTTGGAATGACTGGCTGAGAGCACAGATGATGACAGGGTAATGGAGTCTTCTGCATTTATAGTAGCTGGTTCCGATCTGTCTCAGATTGTTAGTGATTGAAAGTCATTGCCATTAGGCATGTGTTTTCACTTGTGCTGAGTAGTGGACAGGTTACATTTGGCAATAACTGGCACCTTTCAGAAAGGAGTCCAGAGATTAAATGGGTTGGAGACTGAACTGTTCTCTAACCATAGAAGAGATCTCTCCAAATGGCCTTGAGGTATACATAGGTAAATCAGTGTGAGAAAGCTCCTACTGCCATCTCCACTGCTCACCTCTGTTCTTTGGATAAAATATTCCAATGGTTTAGTCTATATTTTGAAAAAAGACATAACATCCATGTATTTTAAAGTAGTAATAGGGAGGAACAAGGTGTATACTATAACCATTAACACGGCTCCAGCTCCATCTGAACATTAAAAAACCCCCAAAACCTTAGTTGCTAGAATAATGCTTTTTAATTTTTGTCTTATATTGTAGAAGTCATGGCTCTTGTCAGATGAATGAGAAAATTATTGGACATCTCCTGATACAGTATGCTGTCAATAAACCTGTGTGTGTGTTTCCTGCTAGGTGCCGTTATATTACTTGGGAGAACCAATATGTTTCGCTTTAATCATCCCAAGGAAGCTGCCAAACTGAGGGAAAAAAGAAAGGTGAGTACCTGAGCAATTGAAATCTTTTAATAATTTTTGTTTCTAATATGTTTAAATATTCACTGGTTTAGATAATTTTTTGTGTTGCTTTACATCAAAATAGTTCATATTTTGTCAAGTAGAAGAAGTGATATTTCTGTAAGCACAGCAGTGTTTCTTTAATACTAGTAATAATCTTTTAATTCTGTGTTCTGTTAGAGTGGACAACTGTCTTCCTTCAGTTTATCTATGACAGATCTTTCAAAATCTTGTGAGAACCTCTCAGCTGTTATGCTTTATAATCCAGGGTAAGTATATTCTAAACAGTAATTACACAAATAGCAATAATTCATTCTTGAAAAAGTTAGTTTAAATGTATTTTTAAATATCAATTTAGATGAAGAGTTCAGTTCGTTAATTAACTTATTGTGTACAGTATGATGTTTGTGCCAAAAATGTAGGATGCATTTTTTAAAGATTCCAAAGTGACTTAGGCTCCTAAATCACTTTTGAAAATGGGATTTAGGCTATGAAGGTGCTACTAAAGTCACTTAAGTGCTTTTGAAAATTTTACCTGTAAACCAAAATGTCTCCTTTAGTTAGGAGGAGAGCATTACTGCATTAGTGAGTAGCCAGTCCTGCCTGGAGCTCAGCCCCCAAACACGAGAACAGTCCTATTCTAGAGAGCAGCCTCGCACCTGTAGGAGTTTGACACAAATAAAATTGCAGTGTATGGAGTTCATAAGGCAAGTTTTGCCAGTGCAAACAAGACAGTTCAGTAGAATTCATGATGTAGCAAATTTTCCGTTTGTCCTAATTTCCCATGCAAGATATTTCTCTTTAAAAATTACGTGTGTAATTTATCCTTTCCAAACACAATATTTGACTGCAAATCACTCAAGGTTGCTCAAGTACATGTAACAACAGTAAAGCATAATAACGCCAGGAAATCAGTGTCTCAAGTCCTCACCCAGCCCTTTCAACAGTAACAGTGACTTTGCTAACTCTGTATTATGATGCAAACATACCACCCATAGACAACTCATGCTACTTCTCACTACCTCCACACTTAACATGGAACCTTTAATTCCAACCAGGAGTAACAGATGTTCTGCGATGGTTCGGGTTATGGAACTGGTATTGTTTGAAGTAGGTGGCTAGTTTAGAGTATGGTGAATAGTTTTTGTCATTAGTTTGAGTTAAGTTTGCTGCTGCTGATTGTTAATGGAGGCAGTTAACAGAATATAAAACTTACCATGTTCGAGGTTGTTTGTTCAGTGTTTGTACTGGAGCCCTTGAAGTGATTTACTGAAGAAGTATGGTGTGTTTTGCTTTCTCGATAGCTAATGTTTTGTGTTGAGGGATAAAGTTGCATGAGTTTGAGAAGTGTTTAAAGTGGATTGAAACAGGATGGGGAAGCAGTCATCTTGCCTATCAAGCTGAAGGGAGAGCTATGAGAAAACACTGGTTATCCGTGCCAAGGAGAGAAGGGGGATTCTGCTGGGGAGCAGCCATTTACCCAGGCCAGGGAAAAGAGAAGGATCCACTGCTTTACATCTTTACCTCTTACTTTAATCCCAGTATAGAACTAGATGGAGTAGTGATTTGTGCTGCAGGTAGAGATGTCTTCTTCATTTTCCCCTCTCTGGATCTCCCAGCTCAAGCTCCATCCCCTTCCCCTGCCTCCTTTCTCCCATAGTCTGACTCCTCATGTCCCTTCTGCATGTCTGCTCATCTCTTTCAACTCCCCTCCCACCCCGCTCCCAATTCCTGTAGTGCTGCTTTCTGAGGGACCTGAGAAGGTGTGATTGGGATCTTTAGGGGAAGGGGATTTTGATTCAGCTGTTCTGCGGAGCTTAGGGTGGGAGGAGGTCCCGTGATTCTGCATGTAGGCATCAGGAGAAGAGTTTATTCTTCAAACACCAATGCTGTGATGCCCAGACATTGGGCTTCCCTCTGCCTCTTGCACTCCATGCATTGATGCAAGCCTTCTCATGCTCGTGCTCTCTCTCTGTCTCTTTCTCTCTCCCCGCCCCATCTCCCCAAAACCCCTGCATACATCCCTGCTAACCTACAGCTCTCCAAAGCTGTTCTCATGTGGCTCACCTGTCTGCTCCCCCATCTCCCTCCCAGGAGCCAACCCCCATACTGCCTGCTTCCTCATTTGTCTCCTTGGTTCCCCATGGTCTCTGAGCAATGCGGCTAGGGAGGCAGGTTGGCAGCATCTGAAGGCAGAAGTAGCTGATGTAACTATTGGCTAGTTCTGGTGTAACATAGGTTACCCCAAGTAAGGGGGACAAGAATGTGTTTAAATTTAAAATGTCGAAAGTGGCATGTGTCTGCTGTTATCCAAGAGTGTGAGGGACTGAAAGAGAAGTTTGGAAATCATAGCAATTATTTTTAATTAGAATATCCCTCAGAAATTTGAGGAAACAGGATAGTCCAAAAAAGGAATATACAGTTCCTTTAAAAAAGCTAGTAAATATTTTACTGAAATATTACGAAGAAAATTGTTCTCTAAAGAGTTGAATGGTGTTTGGATATGGAGGGTTAAATTATGAAGTCACTTTGGTAAATTTTACCCTAAATTGAATCTCACACCTGAATAATGGATTGTTTGTCCTCCATTGTATCTAACTCTTAACTATGGAGTCATTCTCCATGTCTCCCTGATTTGCAGGATAGGATATTTAGTGATAACTTCAGTTTAAATAATGCATTCTGTTCTGTAGCTTATGTATAAAAATGTTGTTTGGTTTCCTTGACACACACATGATGATTGCTCTCTTGCCAGAAAGTTACTCACAGAGAACTCAAGACACTGAACTGGTTGCTCATAAATTTCACGTTTATCTTTTCTGAGGGAGTTGAAAAAGAATTCTTAAAAAGTGCAAGTTTTCCCCAGCCTCCCAAAACAGATTGATCTAAAAAACTACTACTGACTGCTCTTAAGATTTATTTCTTGTAAAGGGAGGGGGGATGCTCTTGGAGAGCCGCTTATTATAATTCTGCCTCTCCGTGCCTTTTCCAGACTATTATCCTGTTTGAACACTGCTATGAACAATGGAGTTATATCTCACAGTATTGACCACAACTTGGTAGTCAATGTAGATCAGACAAACTGTGTTCAAGGTTGTGTCACTCGCAGTCCTCAAACTTAGGGTATGGTTTTGTAGTATGGAAAAGTATGTGGTGGGAGGGTTAGGGATGATTTTTCTATCCCTGGAGGAGTTCGCTGCATCTCCAGATGCTGCCAAAATGTGCCTGCCAGACAGGATTCCTTCTTTGACCTCATAAAATACTTCTGGCATAGACCAGATTATGTTCTGTGGCAGGGAATTTTGGACAGATCACCCCTGTCTTCTCTACAAGATCTTCAAATCACTTGGGCCTCCCACTTCCTTTGAAATTACACAAGTTGAATGTGAACAATTAATATACTCAGTATTTTTCGGGAACAAAGTCTAAACAGTTTTCCCCAACGAACACTGTGACACTGGCAGACCAGGTGCCATCTCATGCCAAGTTCCTAGGCCTCACTGAACACTGACAAATGCATAGCTGAAAGCCAGTCTGGCTCACCAGTCTGGCGTGTTAGTATTGTTCAATAGATGTTAAGATTATAAGCATGGGTTTAGCGCTTAGATTTTATGAAATGCTTGTAGGACGCTGTGTGTATTAATTTTGTTTATAACATCAGTGTACCCCATGTTTTAAGGTTATGTTAAATGTTTGCATTGTAGTCCTCCGTAATTATGTGAGTCTTCAAATAAGAAAGGAGCATTAATTAGTGTAGAAATGCTGACTTCCTATGGAAGGTATTATGTTCTGCCCATCAAGAAGGCCCGCTGAAAGCTAATGAGCCATTATGAAGTATCAGAGAACAAAGACTTTGTTGATTGCTCCCCCACACCTGTGAAGAGGAGACAAGCAGGTGCGCTCATCCCATCAGCTTGAATTCTGGGGGAAGGGAGTAAAAATACCTGACAAGAAGAATCCTGTGCATCTCTATGCTGCTTGAACTCTGAGGGGTGAAGATTGCTTAAACATAAGTAAGAGTTCCCTAGTGCTTGGCCTGGCGTAGCCCTGGAGGACGTATAAAGCTAGCATATTGCAGTTATTTACTTTTTATATTTGCTTTTTGGAGACATTTGTGTGTCTTTTTACTTGCTTTAATCTTGTAATTTCTTATTAGCTAAGAAAAGAAATAAATCTTTAGTTAGTTTTATTGTAGGATTGGCTTCAAGCTTTGCCTTTGGTGAAAGATCTAGGGCGCAATTGACCTGCGGTAAGTGACTGGTCCTTTGGGACTGGGAGTAACCTGAATATTGTGATATTTGGTGTAAGGGACCATCTGTCACAATAGCAAGCCTGCCTGAGTGGCAAGATAGATCAGAGCAGCCAAGTGTACTGTCTGCGACTCCATGTTAAGGTTGTTGTAGTGATTTAGGAGTTCACACTTGATACTTAGTTGATGAAATCTAAGCACAAAGCTCACAACTAGTTTGAAGTTTGTGCTCTACTTCTTAAGTCTGTCCTGAGGTTGGTACTCATGCTTGTGAGCCACTCCAGACAGCTTGACACTCATGTATTCTTAGCAAGATTCATATGCAACAGGTCTTTTGGGTTTAGAGATTATAACCTAGCTCTGATAAAAGTGTAAACTTGGTATTGAAAGCTTGAAAGGTTACACATTAGTCATAATGAATGAATCACAGTCATATGAAGGTCTTGACAGAAAAGAGCTGGAATAGTTGTGTAAGGAGAGGGGAATATCCCATAAAAAGAAAATTCCAGGAGCTGAAAGCTTTGCTCGTAAGTGCTGACCAGAGGTAGTCCAAGAACCTTTCTGCCCCAGATGCCACAGAGGAAAACACCACAATTGAACTGGCCTGATTGCAGTACTGAGCAGCCCATAAAGAACATGAGCTCTGGAGACCTTGGTGAGATTTTGGATTAGGGAGAGCAAAGGAAGCTGAGAAGAGAGCCCACCAAAAAAACATGGAAGCTGAGGACGGGGCACACAAAAGGCAGCTGGAAGCTCACACTTTGCAACTCAGAATACTGGAACACCAAAAGGAGCTGTCTCAGCACGTGAGTACATTCTCTCCCAGCACCCCCCACCGTCCCTCAGCACCAGAGATAGGAGAAAGTCTGCCCAGTTAATAAAGAGACTAATTTCACTGAAGAGTACCTGTCCACTTTTGAAAAACTGTGTGGGATGCACAAATCCCAGAGGATAAGAAGATGCCTATCCTCTTTCCCAGATTAACTAGGAAAGCCAGACAAGGTTTTAATGATATAGAGGAGGGTGATGCTAAGGTGTATATGGAATTTAAAGAAAATGTATTGAAAAGATTTAAGATTACACTTGAACTACAGAAATCTCAAAATATTTTATGCACTTATTTAACATGAGTGATATTGTCAAACAAGTATTTTTCTAAGAAAATGGATAATGGGACCTGGGGTTGAAGGTAATTATGAAAAACTGTTTGATCTGATGGCCCAGGAGTAATTGTTATAGGTAAGGCTAAGATTTTGTCATGGATATTTTTAGTAAAAGTCCATGAACAGCTTACGGGCAATAAATAGAAACTCACAAAAGCCCATGACCTGTCCCTACTTTCACTAAAAATATGCATGACAAAAGGGGGAGGCAGGTTTAACACACACTGCTGCTGGGGCTTGGAGTCCCCTACCACAGCAGTGAGCGGGAGCTCCGGGGTCTCCCCAGGCAGCGGCTGAGCAGTTCTGGGGGATTTCCTGCCACCTGTGGTGAGTGAGAGCTCTGGGTTCCCACAGGGGCTGGGCTGCTGTGAGGTCCCCTCGCCCCTTGCAGCAGCTGGGAGCCCTAGGGGGTCTCCCTGCCAAGGCTGGACAGCTGCAGCGTCCCCCCACCAGGGTGGGGGCAGGGAGCTGCGCGAGGTCCCTTTGGGAGCTCCATCCCCAGGCAGAAAATGTCACAGAGGTCTCTGAAAGACACAGATTTTATGACCTCTGTGACATAATTGTAGCTTTATTTATGTGTAGTTACAGATGAGGTAAAAGCAGCCACCTGTGACAAGACAAAACAAAACAAAACAAAAAAAACCCCCCAACAACCTGGCACAGTTTTAGAGGCTGCACAAATTGCTGGTGAATATATTGAATCGAGAGCTTGGGGGGTGCAAATCCCAGGAGAAGGAAAATCACCATGTCACCCAGCGTAAGAAGGAGGAGGGAATTGGAAATAAACCTAACCCCAAAACTTTGATTAAAAAGAAAAGTAAAAAAAACCAAAAAAAAACCCAAAGGAGCCCAGGTTTTAAAGCCCTCTACCAAAAGGGAAGGCAAGTTGTTTGCCATCACTGTTGGCCGCTGAAATTTAAGGTAACCTCACAACCCACACCCCTGTCTGCCACAATGAGTGCCACTACCATCGCTTCAGAGGCAGCATCAGAGGAGAAATTTGGTCCAGTGAACTATATTAAGACTCACCCACTGAGACCTCCTCACTCAGGTGCAGGGATGCTTGTGGCATCCCAGCCTGGGCCCACTCCACCTCATGGCTTAGTATTTTGATTGGGCATGTGTGTAGACAGAGCATGCTTCATTCCAGTGCACGACATTCTCATACAGAGCAGGAGACCATCGACCAAAGCCTGCTATCAGGTGAAATGGAAGCACTTCACCGCCTGGGTGCACCGTTGCCATTACCCTCTGGACTTCATCTCCATTCCCTTCCTCCTAGACTATCTTCTCCAACTTAAGCTGACAGGCCTCACCCAGTCCTCCAGCCAGATCCATCTGGCAGCACTCAGTACCTTCCTCCCTGCTCTGGACGGTTTCTCCGTCTTCACTCACCTGGCCACTGTTCACTTCCTTAAAGGCCTGGTCAAGGGCTTTCTACTGGTACATAAACCTACCCCCTCTGGGGACCTGAACATAATCCTCTCTGCCTTCACTAAATTACCCTTTGAGCCATTCATGACCTGCTCCCTCATGTATTTTTCCATGAAGATGATCTTGGTGGCAGTCACTGCGGAGCATTAGCGAGCTGGAGGCTATGGTGGTTGAACTTCCACACACTGTCTTCCACAAAGATGAAGTCTCCCTATGCCTGCACCTCAAATTTCTCCCCAAGGTGATCTCTCCATTCCTCCTCAACCAAAGCATCCACCTTCCGATCTTCTACCCCAAACCTTACACCTCCCCCAGGGTGAAAATGCTGCATTCTCCGTAAGTCTGCCAGGTGCTGGTCTTCTACCTGCAATGCACCCATGTCTTCCGGGCTTCACCCAGGCTCTTCATTACCATCATGGAATGCTGCAGGAGCCAGGCCCTCTCCTTGCAATGCATCTCTAAATGAATCTCCCATTGCATTGAGGAATGCTACACCCTTTCTCACATCTTCCCTCCCACCTGGAGCTCTGTCCACACCTTTAGCGCTTGCTATGCCATTGCAGTAGCCGAGGCAGTGGATGTGACTGTTGGATGAGCATTCCTGCAGACTGTGACTTCACGCAAGTCCATGCACCCAGCTCCACACTGAGCACTGCTCACCACTCTCCCACATCTAGAATCCATATAGGAACCATCACTAGAAGAAGAGGCGATTACTTACTGTAACTGGAGATTGTGTGGTCCCGACTTGGATTCCAATATCCACCCTCCATCCCCTGTACTGTGGACTTCATTACTTGTGATTAAGAGAGATACTGGAGTGGTGTGGACCTTCATGGCCTCTTATAGCCTTGGACACAGACATGCGGAAGACACACGTGCGGGTCAAGAGAAAGTACAGCTGAACATTTCTGGCTCCGGCACATGCGCACCTGTGTCTGGAATCCAAATAGGAACCACACGTCTCGAAGAACCTTTAGTTACAATAAGTAACCTCTTATTGTAGCAAGGTCAGTATTGTTACCTATAGAGTTCATAGATGTCTAGCCAGGTGCAGATAGAAGAGAGTGCCCTTGGCTACAGCTACTTTTCTCAGCATCCAGAAACAACCAAGAACGTAGAAAATTTTCTTAATTTTGAACCTTTATTACAAAAGGCAGCCATGCTCCCTCATTCACCGATTACTGGTATAATCTTCACATGTTCATATGGTGTGTGCAGTGAGGCAGAGTAGCCTCCCTCCAATCCAGAAGGGATTAATTTCCCTTGGGAAGCTCAGCTAACCCCATCCCACTCGCAGGAAGTGCAGGAGTGGTGCAGGAAGTAAAAGAGTAGGGCTCTGCAGCTCAGTTGGCACTGTACCAGGGAAAGGAGGCAGATGTCTCTCGCAGAGACGAGCCTTCAGAGAGGTCCAGGACTGGTAGCGGAGAAGACTGGCAACCCACTGCCCCAGGGAACTGAAGACCCAGGGAGAGATCAGAGGAAGGGCTGCCTGATCCTGAGTCCGGAAATGACTGAGTGGTACCAACAGAAACTGGTAGGAAGTAGCTGTGGGAAACAAGACTTTGGTCCAATTGTGCTGATGAGATGTGAGGTAGCAATCGCCTTTTTCCTTGCTGACCCTATGATGGGATCACCCACCACCATTAAGGCCCTGGGCTGGGACCTAGTGAAGGAGGGTGGGCTCAGGTCCCCTACCGTACCCCATACCCAGTGGTTGTCCGGGTACAAAACATTACGCCAAGATGCCTGAGACAGTGACTATTGGTCACTTAGCCCATATCCCCAAAGGGGCCTGAGACTGAGATTAGTTGTTGCCAGCCCCAGCCAGAACGCTGTGGGCTAGAGACTGTTTGGTTGCTCTATCTCACCCAAAGGGCTCGAGTCCCAGACTGCAGTTGCTTGGCCCAGCCAGGAGGCTGCAGGTCAAAGACTATGTAATAATTCAGCCCACATGTTGGAGGCCTGAGCCTGGACTTTGGCTATTGTCCCAGCCAGGAGGCTGAGGCTATAGACTGTTTCATTGCTCAACCCCCACACCCTCAGGGGTCACAGACCTATACTGTGGGTGTGTACACCAACCAGGGGCTGGGGATCCCCGCCGATGGGTGGTATGCTGAGTCTTACAGTGGGAACAAGAAATGTGTGGCTGCAAGTCAGGCCACCGTGACAAACTTCCTGCTGGCCGACAAACTCCCCGCAGCCATGGAGAGGGGGCGTCCTGACTTTGAAAGGGAGGAGCCCTAAAGTGTGTGTGTGCACATGGTCCTGTACGTAAACTGCACCAGGCTGTGTGGATTCTGCAGTATTCTGGTGTAGCAGATTGGAGATGGAGGCACAGTAATTAAATGTGAAGGCTTTTATTGAAATAAATGTGAGAAAGAATAGTGCAATAAGTAACAGTTGCCATTGTGTTAATTATTTAGATGTGTAATTTACTGCTCAGTTTCCAGTGTGCCACAGATTTTTGCACTGATTATGCATAATTATTATAGGCGAGTCTGATAGTATTGCCCATTAGTGAGGCTGCACAACACTGTAAGACTTATAATAAGACTCTGATTCATTTACTTGTAGCTTTGTCAAACTTTAACTGTTTTGGCTGACAGTTTCTAACCAGCACGTAACATGTCAACCAAAACAGTTCAGCTGTTTATGAGAACATGGTTTGGGACAACGTGCTCATCTTAAAAAAATTGGGAGACATTTTTCCCCTTGAAAAGCTGTAGGGCCTCCGTGCTTTAGAGTAGGGACTTAAAATTTGGCAGAGGGGTGGCCTTGTGTTAGGGTTTTTCCAATCCCCATGAAAATCTGCCCAAATATGGCCAAGTTATAAACCAGGGGTCTCAAAGTCCCAGCCCGCGGGCCTCCTGCAGCCCGAGAACCTCCCCACTGCAGCCTGCGGAGACACTCATGCTGCCACGCTGCCGGCAATGTCTGCGGCAGGCGCTGCCCCACAGCTCTCATTGGCTGGGGGAGAGGGACAGAGATATCATCATTAGTTGTTGGGCAGAGTCAGCCATCGAGGCAGCATCATTAGTTGCTAGGCACAGTTAGCTATGGAAGCAGCATCACTTTTTCCTACAGTGAATATAAATAAGTCAAAATACTGAACACAACTATCTGATGCACACCTTGCTGCAATCCTGAAGGCTTCAACTGCTCAGTCACTGAGGCCAAACATCAACAAACTGACAGAACTGAAGCGCTGCCAGGTGCTGGCAAACACTAAAAACTCTGGCAAGTGAAGAATTATATAAAGTTGTATGACAGGTTTTCATTATTTCTAAGAAATTTTGAAATAAAAAATCTTCAGTGACATTACTGGCCCGCTGGGAGGATTTGAGAACTGTCACTGTCACTGGCCCTAAGGTAAATTGAGTTTGAGACCCCTGTTATAAACCTTTGAAAAAATTCACATTTCATACGCTCTCAATAGAGACTTTAGGTTTTAGCAGCTAAAAACTCTGGAGATTCTGTCCATGTGTCTAGCCTAGAGCTGAACAGGATTTTCTCTGCTTTTGCAGGTCTGGGCAGTTGTGGTCTAGGCTGGGCACCATAACTGAGAGCAAGGAGGCTCTGTCTTGTGCTCCCAGTGTCTCACCACATACGCTGAAGACAGCTGCCACATTGAAATGCAGAGGGGACAAGAGCCAGACCTGGGGATGGAATGTTGAGTAGATTAGGACAACGAGCCTCAGGCAAGGGAGAAACTGGGATTGGAGGCTGGCAGGGGAGTGGAAAGGAGGGTGAAATTTGGGCCTGGGCCTGGGAGCTGCGGTCTGTGGAGCCTGGTACTGGTTAAGCAAGGAGAATGGGATTGTGAACTGGGTAGGGGAGACTGAGACTGGGGGCTGAGGCAGGAGCTACATGGGAAATTGGGATTAGGAACACATAGGGCACAGGGAAGGAGGTTGGGGGATGGTGGTGCATGGAAATTAGATGAGAAGCCTGGGGAGGGAAACTGAGACTGAGAGCCAGTGGGAATGGGGAACATGAGGGAAGGGGCAGGGAAGAGAGAAACTGATTGGGCGAGGAGTCAGGAAGCGGGGAACCCAAAATATTTACCCTCCTTGTGCTCTTTCTCCATGTAGTTTTTTCATCTTACAGGGTAAGAATTATCCCTGAAGATCAAATGTGTCATGTCCTTGGTCGTCTCCTATGCTGCAATTATTTTTTGCCCTCTTCCTCCATAGGGAAGAAGGACCTAGAGGCATGTTTTAATTTCCCACATTCATACATTTAGGAGACTTTTCGTGTTTTTAAGGCTCTTGCACGTTACAGCTGAACAGGCAGAGAGACCCAGTATTAGTTTAAGAATCAAAACTTCCTTTACCATCTTTTATGCCTTCATCTATCCAGTGCCAACAGTCATTTTCACAAGAAATACATATTAAAAATTCACATTAGTAGTTAAAATAAAACATTAATTTAAAAGAGTTCAAAACTTTGTACCTTGTAAAGATGCAGTCGTGTAGCACAATGCACTGACATCTGGGAATACTTTTCCGGAGCAAAACGTTGAAGATACAGAAGTATGAAGCAGTGAGAGAGGAAGTTCTCTGTAGGTTTATAAATATAGTTCATATTAAAATTTAAAGGTTTGAAATTTTATATGGATCCAAATCTCTCTTGTCTCTATCCCACTGTCTGCATAAGAGTGGTCTGAAGTGCTCTTTTGCCTTCTGTCTTCGATTGATTTCTACAAGGCCTGTTACTTTCATGGTCTTTCTCAGGTTCAGCAATTTATAACATAAGGTCTGATAGCTAGCTTTACAGTTTCTGTAGATTACAATAAACAGCTTGTAAAGTCTGATCTCTTGGACAATCAATGGCAGAAGAGCCTGTGGGTTTCTGTTCTCATTTTCTGTGATATCTTATAAATTCAGAGTTGCATATTGCTAGCCCCATTAATGAAGTTGGGTTCCTATTTCTGAGAGCAATTTGGAGGTCATCCCCTGAACTCTGTGAAGTACCTGTGCCATAGGAGGTTTCATTTTAAGATTATGTTGCTCTCTCTCGGATTCTGTCTAAAGCAGCAAGTAGGTTTTTAAAAAAACATTTGGATTCTAATAGGGCTGTCAAGCGATTAAAACTGCAATTAAGTGTGATTAATTTTTTTAATCACACTGTTAATAATAGAATGCCATTTATTTAAATATTTTTAGATGTTTTCTACATTTTCAAATACATTGATTTGAAGTACAACATAGAATACAAAGTGTACAGTGGTCACTTTATTACTAATATTTATGCTGTAAAAAAGGTAAATAAAAGAAATAGTATTTTCAGTTAACCTCATACAAGTACTCTAGTGCAATCTCTCTTTATCATGAAAGTTGAACTTACAAATTTAGAATTATTGTTGTTTTTATATAATAAAACAACATAACACTTTAGAGTCTATAAGTCCTTCAGAGCAGAAGGAGAGTCTGGGAGGGAAGGGGAGTGATGACAGGGCAGATGGAGGGTGTTAACTACGATTAGTTGACAGCCCTAGGTTCTCATAAAATTGTAATGACCTGAAGTTGATCTTAAAACACTTTGCTCGAGCTAGTTTAACCAGCTCTGTTTTCAGAGCAGGTTGATATTCTGTATCCTAATTTAAGGAGCAGGTGAAATTGGAGTAGGATGGACAATAAGTCCTACCTTTCTCTTTCTTCGCTAGGTAGAAAACAGCTTTAAATGTAAACACTTTGCTTTTTAGAGTCTCACGCCATATAAATTCAGCAAGGTAATATAAAGAGCTTTGAATAGCCAGCTTGTTAAACTTTAGTGGCTGTTAATGCAGGTAAGATTATTTGCTTTCCTGCTCTTGATGTGTCTTCAGAATGTTCTCGTGACATCCTAATCTTATCAGAATTACTGTATATGCACATACAGTAGAACCTCAGAGTTATGAACATCTTGGGAATGGCGATCATAACTCAGAAATGTTCGTAACGCTGAACAAAACGTTATGGTTCTTTCAAAAGTTTACAGGTGAACGTTGATTTAATGCAGCTTTGAAACTACTTCGCAGAAGAAAAAATACTGCTTTTAACCATCTTAATTTAAATGAAACAAGCACAGAAAGAGTTTCCTTACCTTGTCAAATCTTTTTTTAAACTCTGTTTTACTAGTCGATGTTTAACATAGTACTGTACAGTATTTGGGGGTTGTTTTTTGTCTCTGCTGCTGCCTTTGTGTGTACTCCGGTTCCAAATGAGATGTGTGCTTGACCAGTCAGTTGGTGACTCTGGTGTTCTTAACTCTGAGATTCTACTGTACTAGGCTACTTTCTGCATTTGTAACAGCACTTGTTTTATTCTCAGTTGACAATCAAGTTTTGCAATAAATACCTGGATGCAGTAAGTGTACGTCCATTAATTTTTTTCTACTTCAGAAGACTCGTGCTTAAATGTGGGTCTTTAAAGGCTATCTGCAAGTCCTCTGTCAGCTCGTAAGCAGCTCGAGCCGGTCTGAAAGCTATACCCCTTTAGAACCAAGGCTACTGAATGAACGTGTGTCAGTTGATCTTTGTATGAGAGAATAAAAGGTAGTTTGGGAGGGGGGATTAGCTACCTTTTAAAGAATAGAAGCTTGGGAGTGACGTGAACAGGGTAACAAAATAAAGGAATGAAGTAGGTAGAGAGGAATACATGGAAAGTAAGAAAAGGAAAGTGGAAGGGAGAAGTAAAGAAAAGATACAGTCAGAGAACACAAAAGAAGAATGGGATCTAATATACAAAGATGATGTAAAAGAGTAAGGGGAAAGTATTAAGATGGGGAATAACTTCTATTGCGTCAGTGAACAGAAGAGATGAAAGATGTAAATTGCTATTTTTTTAAATCATACCTTGATAACATTGCAGTTATTTAATTGCTTAAGTGTTTGGTGCATTGGCATGACGTTTCATAATAGCATTGATACTGCAGCTAAACTGGACGATAAGACAAACCAGAGGTGCAAAACAGGTAACAATAGCAAATTTGGTGCATTATTATGAAGGCAATTGTCATCTTTTGTGGCATTAAGGATTAACATAATTGAATGTATTATATACATTTAAAACTGAGAATTACCATATTGCATTATAAAAAAAAACAATAACTCTTTCAGATTAGGTTTTTTCTGTAGCAGAGCCAGAATTTGATCTAGGTTTACTAATATGACAGTAATGTAGTCTGAATTAGTGGTTACTTTTAAAAAGCTCAACAGTTGCCATCAGTGTTACTTGAGACAGATTAGTCCATCCAAAATAGGCTATAATTGCAGTATCCTAGGCCTGGTCTACACTACACATTTATACCGAATTTAGCAGTGTTAAATCGAACTAACCCTGCACCCATCCACACAACGAAGCCCTTTATATCAATAAAAAGGACTCTTAATACCAATTTCTGTACTCCTCCCCAACGAGAGGAGTAGTGCTGAAATCGGTATTGCCATGTCGGATTAGGGTTAGTGTGGCTGCAATTCGACGGTATTGGCCTCCAGGTGCTATCCCACAGTGCACCATTGTGACTGCTCTGGACAGCATTCTGAACTCGGATGCACTGGCCAGGTAGACAGGAAAAGCCCCACGAACTTTTGAATTTCATTTCCTGTTTGTCCAGCGTGGAGCTCTGATCAGCGCGGGTGGCCATGCAGTCCCAAATCCAAAAAGAGCTCCAGCATGGACTGTACAGGAGATACTGGATCTAATCGCTGTATGAGGAGTCAAATCTGTTCTATCAGAGCTCAGTTCCAAAAGATGAAATGCCAAAGCATTTGAAAAAATCTCCAAAGCTATGATAGACAGAGGCCACAGCAGGGACTCAACACAGTTCTGCATGACAAGCATAACGGAAAGCCAAAGAATCAAATGGACAGTCATGGAGGGAGAGAGGGGAGACTGAGGACTCCAGCTATTCCGCAGTCTCCAAAAAGCATTTGCATTCTTGGCTGAGCTCCCAATGCCTGAAGGGTCAAAAACATTGTCGCGGGTGGTTCAGGGTATATGTCATCAATTTACCCCCTTCCTCACCCCCAGTGAAAGAAAAGAGAAAAAAATCATTTCTCGCCTTTTTTCAGTGTAACCGTATGTCTACTGGATGCTGCTAGTAGATGAGGTGCTGCAGCACTAAACATCTGCATCCCCTCCTCTCCCCTCCCTGATGGCAAGCGATACAATAGGATTGATAGCCATCATCGTCATCCCATGAGTGCTCCTGGCTGGCCTCGGTGAGGTCGGCCGGTGGCGCCTGGGCAAAAATGGGAATGACTCCCAGTCATTCCCTTCTTTAAGCTTTGTCTAATGGAGATTCAGTCCTGCCTGGACTATCATAGCAGCGGGAGGCTGCCTCCCCCTCATTTTATCTCACTGAAAAGTCAATGTTTCTTATTCCTGCATTCTTTATTACTTCATCACACAAATGGGGGCATAACTGCCACGGTAGCCCAGGAGGGGTGTGGGAGGAGGGAAGCAACGGGTGAGGTTGTTGCAGGGGCACCCCCTAGAATGGCATGCAGCTCATCATTTCCATGGGATATCTGGGGCTCTGACCCGGCGTGGCTGTGCTCTCTGGTTGTCTACTAGACCTGCCCCATATTCTAGGCAGGACTGACTCTATTTTTAGACAAAACGTAAAGAAGGGAATGACCCAGGGAGTGATTCCCATTTTTGTCCATGCGCCCCCAGCTGACCTCAGCAAGGCCAGCCAGGAGCACCCATGACAGCAGCAGATGGTACAATAGGACTAGTAACTGTCATCGCCAATTTCCAAAGCAGCAGACAGTGCAATAGGGCTGGTAAACATCTCTGCTACCTTGCAAAGGCAAATGAATGCTGCTGTGTAGCACTGCAGTACCACCTCTGTCAGCAGCATCCAGTACACATATGGTGACAGTGAAGAAAGGTTAAATGGGCTCCATAGTTGCCATACTGTGGTGTCTGGCAGGGCAATCCAGGGAAAAGGGCGCTAAATGATTGTCTGCCATTGCTTTCAAGGAGGAAGGATTGAGTGATGACATTTACCCAGAATCACCCGTGACACTGTTTTTGTCCCATCATGCATTGGGATCTCAACCCAGAATTCCAATGGGTGGAGGAGACTGTGGGAACTATGGGATAGCTACCCACAGTGCAACGCTCCGGAAATTGACGCTAGCCTCGGTACATGGATGCCCAGCGCCAAATTAATGTGCTTAGTGTGGCCGCGTGTACTCGACTTTATATAAGCTGTTTCCAAATATCGGTTTCTGTAAAATCGGAATAATCTCATAGTGTAAACATACCCCTAGATACACTGTGTGGTAACTGTTGCTAAATGTTGGCTGATTACTTTAGATTGCTGTACTTTCTACATGTTTTCTATATCAGTGGGTCTTTCTCTGCTGTTTTCATACAGTGAGAATTTTGTGTGCCTCATAAAGAGATAACTTTTTGTATAATAATGCAGTTCCCTAAGGAATTTTTTAGGGATTCTTTATGTTCAGTTATGATGCCTTCAGGCAGGGCTAGTTTTACTCTTGTTAATCTGTAAAATGTAGTGCCATATTAAATAAAATTTTGGTTTAATTTCCAAAATGTTTTGTTCTGCTTATTTTCACCCTTCTTCTCATATCCTGTGTCATTCAACACTACTTCAACTAATAAGCTATGGATAAAAGAGAGCTTTTGCTCATAGATTTACATTGAAGATTTCACTTGAGAATCTTCTGTAAGTTACATTTTACTATAACTTTAAAACCACTTCTGAGAAACCTTGGTCTTGCCATAGGTTTAGCTTTTTTAATTAAGCATATAAATTGGGGGTATTAAACTAGTATTGTAACATCTTGGTAGTCTTACCAGCACTCAGTCTTGCCAGCCTAGGTGTGCATCAGTAACAGTGCATGTTGTGCTGCCCAAATTAAGCTGCTGGAGTATTGCGCTAGTAAGAATTGGCTTAATTTATTCTGCAGCATGTACTGAAAGTCTAATTTTTTTCAGGGATAATGATGTCCATTGTTAACTCTAAATAAATCAGATTAAATTCCATTGTGGGAATTGTGCAAAAGAACAAAGGCAGCTTTTAATCCTTATTTTAAAGTTAATGTAGATTTTCTTCATTTTGATTATACTATTCATGATTTTAATAACTAATGTATGTTAAGGAAATCGAAGAATTTTTTCACGGAACAAGAAAAATGAAGAAAAAAGCAAGTGACTGTGCTTATGCATGTAAAATTGACAGTGACATGATGGGAGAAGGGCTAGCTCAGTGGTTTGACCATTGGCCTGCTAAACCCAGGGTTGTGAGTTCAGTCCTTGAGGGGGCCACTTAGGGATCTGGGGCAAAAATCAGTATTTGGTCCTGCTAGTGAAGGCAGGGGACTGGACTCAATGACCTTTCAAGGTCCCTTCCAGTTCTAGGAGATTGGTATATCTTCAATTATTACTATATTACTAATTACTATTACTAGTGGTGAAATTTTTTTTTAATATACTTTCTATGCATTTGAAGCTGATTTTAGTAGTTTAGTTTCACCTAACATACTCCAAATGCTACTAACAAATAATAGAGGATGTGGAAACAAACAGCTATAAATCATATAAACTTCAGCTGACCTTTTTGTTGGTCTCTCTTGGGAAATTAATAGAGCCAGAGCATTTTTGAAGGGCTCTGAGGGAGAAAGCTTTTCCTCTGATGGATCACTGAGTTAATGGTTTGCAATTCTATAGTACGCTTTTATCCTTAACCATTGATGAGGTGGCCTATATACACTGCCCATCCTGGCTTTGCCTTCAGAGCTGTCTGGTTCACAGATGGCCTGCAACAACTGAAAGAGGAAGGAGATGATGAGAGCTAGAACGATGATGGAAGTCTTGAAGGGAAAGTGATCATCTCATAAAGAATTTAAAAACTCTTATGCAGTAGTTGTGTGGGAAGGCAAGTAGAGGTTCTTTGTCTCTAGGAAGGATTTTGCAAAATTCTTAATCAGTCTTGTTTTGGGTTGTATACGGCTTGGTAAATGCTTGCTGTGTCCACCTGAGTGCTGATTTGAATACTTTCTGTTGAAAGGAAATTTTTGTTTTATGGTGAAACTGCATTCTGATTCAGGCCAAACTTGGTGCATCATGAGGAGGCAAACATTACCTCATCTCTGCTTGAGTTTTAATCAGTGGCACTCTCAGGTACTGAAAGTGTTGGGAGAACATGAATGCATGTCTTTACTAGTTGCTGAAGGCCATCAGGGAAATGCTTACCCTTGTACTGATGGAAATTGTTAACATTTCCTTTTGAGAGAAGCTGGCAGTCTGATGCATTTAAGAGTCTTTGGTATGACCTATGCTCAAGAAACCGTCACAATTCCTTGTGGTAACGATAACTGACAAGTTTGTTGCAAGATAAGTCACAGTAGGTAGATGTCTCAGAATTCTCTGACCCTTGTCTGGGTACTAACTACTATGTAGTGATACATGAAAATCAAATTCCAGATGTTTAGCTGGTTTAAATCAACCTAGCTCCATTGAAATCTCCAGTATACCAGTTTACACCTGGCTCCAAGTATTCATGCTGGTATTAGATCTCTTAGCTGTCTTTGATACTATTGACAGCAAAGTTATTTTTACATGCTTTTGATCTTGGTAAGAGTTGATAGTATTGCTTTAGATGGGCTTGGTCCAAAGAGGACCTGCTCTTCTACCTATAGGTTGCTCTTGTATGAAGTTCCCCAAAGTCCACTTTTGTCCTCTCCTTTCAAAAATATGTATATGAGTCCACCAATAAGGAAGCATATGGTTGTGTTGTTGTTTTTAGTGTGCAATATACTAGCTGTATGTGCAGTTGAGTTCCTTTCCCAATGTGTGGTTGAGGTGTTAGTGTGACTGGAAGTTAACTGTCTGAAGTTTACCAGTCCTGGTAAAACAGAGGTGATATGGAGGAAGGCAATGAGAAATATGGCAAATTTGTCTCTCCGTGTCTGTCAGGCATGCGTCCCCACTGTATTACCTGTTTCTGCAATCTGATAGTCTGGTTATGTTCCTAGTTCTTGTTGGATGGTCCTCTTTTATTGGTACCCAAGGCAACTTTTCACTTTTATTTTTTGAAGAGGTTGCATCCTTTCTTTCTGTTACAGACTACACTGTTGTAATTCAAGCTTTTTATTACCCTGACGCTAGACTGCAGATTTGTGCTGTATTTAACCCCATTTCTGAGCTAAAACTAGAGCAGAATATGGCAACATGCCTAAGTGAAGTGTTCCATTAGGACCATATACAGCCAGTGTTTTGTGATCTGCTCTGGCTTCTTGTGTGTTTCTGGATGGAGTTCTGGGTGTTGGCATTGATCTATAAAGTGCTAAGTAGCTTACGGTCTGTCTTCTGGAGAGACCTCTTCTCTTCCTGTACCATATTACTGAAGTTGAGATCAGCAGAGGCACACTAGGTAGACATCTCCTTGAGGTGAACACAAGTGGCTTATTGGTGAGAGAATCTTTGTGAGGATTCTATTCCTCATCTTGGCCTACAGTAACTCAAACCTGTTGATGTTTAGGGCATGCTTATCCTCTTTAATGGAGCTTTTGAGGATGAGGGATGATTAAGGCTAAGATTTTTGTCATGAATATTTTTAGTAAACATCACGGACAGGTCACGGGCAAAAAGAAAAAATGCATGGAAGCTGTGACCTGTTTGTGAATTTTACTAAAAATATGCCTGACAAAATGGGGATCTGCGGGTCCCCACGCTGCCTGAAGCAGGTCAGCTGCGCAGGGGCTAGGAACTGCCTGCAGCAACTGGGGGCTATGAGTTACCCAGGCTGCCTGCAGCTCCAGGGGTCCCCCATTGCCCATGAGGGCCAGGAGCTGTGGGGAGCCCCTGCCTCCCACGTTGGTCAAGGGCTGCAGGGTGGCCTGCGATGGCCAAGGGCTCAGGGGATTCCCCTGCTGCCTATGGTGGCTGGTGGTTCCGGGATTCCCAAAGTGCCTGTGGTGGCTGGTACCACCGCTGGCAGCCGGGGTTCCCCCATCCCCTGCAGGGGTTTTGGGGTTCTCCCACCACCCGTGGTGGCTGGGAGCTCAGGGTTCCTCCACCGCCTGCAGCAGCTTGGAGCTCCGGGGGCTCCACCAAACGCACGGGGGATACGCTGCAGCTCCCTTCTCCCCACTGGAGCTCCCGATCACCACAGGCTGAAGTCACGGAGGTCGCTGGAAATCACAGATTCAGTTACTTCTGCAACCTCCGTGACAAAATCATCGCCTATGGGTTGATACCCACAGAAAGTGGAATTTGCAATAATTCATTTCACAGTCATAAAGTTATGCATATGGAGTATTGTGTGGTTTGTTGATTTCTGCTGTATTTAAACTGATTGATAGAGGTGCCTAGAGTACAAGAAATCCAGTGTTTTAGTTTTTCAGTTAAATATAAACAGTAGAGGCTTGCCGTATATTCCATCTTCCAATTACACCTGCCCCATACAGTACCTCTTTTTCCCTTTCTGTGGTGAACAGTTGTATTATTTGCAGAAAATAATATTAAATAAAAGCAGAGGGTATGTATTTATACTAATACCACTGAACTGAGTCCTTAATATGAAAATATTTCTTATGAAAATGTAGGTAATGCTCCTGAGCATGAGTCTCTTAACCAATATTTTATTTTATTTAGATTTAAATAGTGGGAGAAAATAGACTTCTGTTCACGAGCTTCCGGCACCTGACACTTCTAATGTTACATAATATTCTCAGCACTATTAAAAATACCAGCAATACCCTCAGTTAATCCAAATATTTTGATGTCTTGAAATGGGGTTTTATACCATGTTTCATTTTATGTTGGCCTGGTGTTCTTTTTGTTAGCTGTATTAGAACGACTGAATTACAGTGATGATTTGCTTTTTTGGAGGAAAAAAAAGCTTGCATGCTCCATTTAGGTCCTTTTAGCTTTCTCAAATTCATGCCCAGTTAATAAGCCAAAGGAACATGAAAGTTGAATAACGATCATTGGCATATGAAAAGCATGCTTAAGAAAAATAACTATTTAATTTATGTGAATAGCTGTTTAGTTTAGAGTTACAATGTGATTGACTGTTGCTTGAAGAATGTAAACCTAACAAATGTCAGAAAGCAAAGCTAATGGTCTGACTGTTTGCTTTTTTTTAAAAAGCTAATTTTGTAGGTAGATTGTTGGCTTTAAAATATTCTTCACTGCTTTTCTCTTGCCTTTTTTTCTATCAGTTCCTTTCTTAATCACTTTGTTTCTCTCTACCTCCTGTGGCAGTCTATTCCCTGTAAAAGGACCAATCTGTCTAAGGTAGAGAAACTCAATTTCTATATATTGATTGCTATGTCTGCATATAGTTAACTTGCAGAGGCTGTGCTAATCATTCATCTGTCTTGTTTAACTTTACTATTTAAATCATTTCTTCCCAGAAATTCAGTTACTTTTCAGCTTCCATATAAGTGCCCAGCAGCACAGAATCTAATTGGTGGCCATATTTAAGGAAATGTTTTCAATTCTTATAGAGCATATTAAGCTATTATAAAACTTGCCAGGCCACAATATTAACGTAAACTTTTAAAACAGACACCATGATGTAAAATGTGCCATGCTTTATTTCTGTTTTGTAATTTTCAAGAAATGACACTCCTTTTTCCCATGTTCTTTTAATTAGACTAGAATTTGAGAGACAACAACGAGAGGAACTGGAAAAATTAGAAAGTAAAAGGTAACTTCTTTCTACTACCCATCTGAGGTACTTATGCCCCTCATAATTTCAGTATCTGAGTGCCTCACAATCTTTAATAAATTTATCCTCAGAACATCCTTGTGGAGTAGGTAAGTACTATTGTCCCCATTTTACAGATAGGAAACTAAGACAGAGAGGCAAAATGACTTGCCCAAGGTCACACAGGAAGTCCAGGGAGTTGAAGCCCAAGCCCTAACCACTGTACCATCCTTCCTCACTATACTCACTGTGGTTGAGTATATATGAAGAAATATGCATTATTTGAATTCAGATTTTGTTGTCTGTTTTGTGTATGTATTTTCTTTCATTCTCTTATTTTGTCCGAGTTTGAATATTTTATTTATTCAAGGCTAAACAATTGGCTGTACAATGCCATTATACTAATCTTCAGACCACTGCACTATGCAGATATGTGTAGCTTGGCGTTTTCTACACTCCTTCATAATTAATCTTGAGCCTCCTCCCCTCCTGCCCTCAAAGAGACTCTGAGAGGAGAATTATATTCTGTATAAGGAAGAGAAGACAATTTGTCTCTCTAGGAGACAGCAGCTATTCCCACACTTCCAACCAAATGTGCCAATTACAAGAGGAAGTTCCCTAAAAGAGTGAAATTTGATGGATTAAAACAATTGACTCAAACAAGATTGGAGGATGTGAATTTTTAATCTAATCATTGTGTTCATGCCTGAATCTTATTCTGCAGTGCAGTCATGCAGTGTGTATTTAATGAATATTATTACATTGGATGGAGTTATTGTGGTTTAAACATGTAGTGCTTCTACTGCTAACATGAAATGACTTAATGTAATTTCATATACCTACAATTTAAAGATAATTTAATGATAGTTCAGTATATGTCAATTCTGTAGTGTATCTGCTTGTCAGGTAAAGCTTTGCTCGAAGTAATTTGGATCTGATAACTATGTTTTTTTCCAGAAATTGAGTTAAATATAAGCTACTGAATTATGAAGGCATGTTACTAACATGAGGCAGATCAAAAAAGACTGAAATAAAAATTGTATCTTTAAACAAAACAATTCATGTTGGTATGTGTTTTTAGATCCTCTTCCAAACCCTGTTAATTTTTAGGAAAATATTAACCATATTAGGGAAAGGGAAGGAATGTTTTGAAGGTATTAATCTCATGTACATATTGTACATATTTTATTTTAGGAAACTGATAGAAGAAATGGAAGAAAAACAAAAATCTGACAAAGCAGAACTAGAAAGAATGCAGCAAGAGGTGGAGTCACAGCGCAAGGAAACAGAAATAGTCCAACTGGAAATACGAAAACAGGAAGAGAGCCTGAAACGGCGAAGCGTTCACATTGAAAGCAGGTTAAAAGACTTGCTGGCTGAAAAAGAGAAATTTGAAGAAGAGAGACTACGAGAACAACAGGAGATAGAATTTCAGAAAACGAAACAACAGGAAGAAATTTTTGCTCGAGTTAAAGAAGAACTGCAACGCTTGCAAGAACTTAATAATAATGAAAAAGTTGAGAAAATGCAGATTTTCAGAGAACTAGAAAAACTTAAAAAGGAAAAAGATGAACAGTGCATCAAGCTTGAATTAGAAAAAAAGAGGCTTGAAGAACAAGAAAGGGAGCAGGTGATGCAAGTGGCTCACCTAGAAGGACAACTTCGAGAGAAACAGGTTATGATACAGCTACTCAAGAGAGGGGATGTACAAAGGGTTGAAGAAGAGAAAAGAGAACTTGAAGAAATTAGAGAATCTCTCTTGAGGGTCAAGGAAGCTAGATCTGAAGGTGACGAAGACAGTGAAGAATTAGAAAAAGCACAGCATAATTTCATGGATTTTAAAAGAAAGCAATTAGAACAATTGACTATTTTGGAGAAAGACTTATTTCAACAAAGGGATCATCTAAAAAAGGAAGTAGCAGATGAACATGAAACTCTGGACCATTTAAAATATGCACACAAAGAACGGTTAAACCTCCTCAAGAAAGATGATGAAAACGTTGTGGATGCTGCACTGATGGTTGAAGAATTTGACAAGATAAAGCCAGCAGAATACAGGCTCCAATATAAAGAGCGCCAGCTTCAATACCTGATGCATAATCACTTGCCAGCTTTGTTGGAAGAAAAACAGAGAGCTACTGAAGTCCTTGATAGAGGTCTGCTAGGGTTAGACAATACTCTTTATCAAGTTGAGAAAGAAATGGAAGAAAAAGAAGAACAGCTTGCGCAATACAGAGTCAGCACTAACCAGCTGCAGCAGCTCCAAGAAACATTTGAATTTACAGCCAACATAGCTCGTCAGGAGGAAAAAGTTCGGAAAAAAGAAAAAGAAATTCTCGAATCAAGGGAAAAACAGCAGAGAGAGGCACTAGAGCAAGCGGTAGCTAAGTTGGAAAGGAGACACTCTGCTCTGCAGCGTAGTTCCACAATAGATGTTGAAATTGAAGAGCAAAAACAAAAACTTGCAATTCTCAACAGCAGCTGCAGTGAACAGGCAGGTCTGCAGGCTAGTCTAGAAGCTGAACAAAAAGCCCTGGAACAGGATAGAGAAAGGTGAGAATTATGGAGATCATCAATTTAATAGACTCTGTACACAAAGAAGTGTGTTTTGCCTATATTTTAGATTGTAGAAAAGAGACTTTGTTTCTTAGTATTCCAGTTCCACAGTGCATGTAAGGTGGTTGTCCCCAGAAGTGAGAGGTATAGTTATGAACTCATTCTAAAGCCTATATTTCTTGCTTTTCAATTAAGTTCTGTTCAGCTACTTATCCCGTCTTCATCAGCAGAGTATTTGTGTCCGTTATCACAGTATTTAAGTTCCTTATTTGAACATGTTTTTTTCCTGTCCAGAAAGCTCAGCTGAGCAAGAGGCCAGCCATACATTCTATATTTACACAGAAACAATTCTCGTAAGTGGTTTAAGTGCATGCATAGATTTTGCTTTCCATCTTTAAAAATAATTAGAAATCAAGTTAAATAAAATATAAATGAAGGAATGTGTTCATGGTGTTGGGTACCTCATCTTGATTGGATAAAGCATAGCTTTTGGTGGCACTGACTAAAGGCTACTTAGTCATTGTAATTGAAAATTGGAGAATAGTCAGAAAGCACCTAGTTATCATGACAACAATGATATAAAAGTTGGGAACTGATATGTATGATAAATGTCAAACAGTAATTCTTTGATAGGGCTTAACATCCTCTTACATACCCTTTTTGTCTTAAGAGTAAACAGACATGGTATTTAATACTTGATAATTTATCATGAGACTAAAATCAAAGATTAAGCTCATGTTGGAAACACCCTATTGAAAGATTCATACAAAAAACTAATTTATTCCCTAACTAGCCAGTCAACATTCATAGAATCATAGAATTGTAGGACTGGAAGGACATCTCGAGAGGTCATCTATCCCAGTCCTGTTCACTTATGGCATGACTAAGTATTATCTAAACCATCCCTGACAGAAGTTTGTCTAGCCTGCTATTAAAAATCTCCAATGATGGAGATTCCACAGCCTCCCTAGGCAACATATTCCAGTGCTTAACTTCCCTGACAGGAAGATTTTCCTAATGTCCAACCTAAACTGCCTGTGACGGGTCTTCCTGGGGTGAAACCTGGAACTGGGGTATCACTGGGCCCTCTGTCCCTCTAACCTGGGCTTCTTATCACATTGTGATGCTGTTGCTAAACCACAAACCTGTGTCAGGTACTGTTCTTACAAAGACATGCACAGTCAGGGACACACCCAGCTGAGTTACATGAATGTTTCTCTCAGTCCACTCATGAACTAACAATAGAGAGGCTCCGGTTGATTCCCCCAACTCCGCAGCCTAGGACCCCAGGGCTATACCATCTTGCCCTGGTCAGATGCCCGACCACTTTAAGTTTATTAACCAGTCTGCCCCTTCCTCAGTGTGGAGAGGACATGCACCAGTTTTTGTTCCTGAGCAGATTTCCCAAGCACTTTGACCAAAATGCACTGTTTTTAGATAAAATATAAAACAGATTTATTAACTACAGAAAGATAGATTTTAAGTGATTATAAGTAATAAGCATACAGCTCAAAGTTGGTTACCTACGAAATAAAAGTAAAATCACAAACAGAGTTCTATAAATTAGACCGGATTTGAATCTGATTTGAACCTGGTAGATGGTATAGTTTCTTAATACACAGGCTGGGATTCTTCTTTCCAGCCTGGGACCACTTCCCTGTTCCAGATCTTTGTCCTCCAGATGTGCTTCCAGGTGAGAAGTTGTGGGAGAAGTGAAGCCAAGTGATGATGTCACTTCTCGTCTTTTATAGCTTTTCTAGAGCCTTTGCTATGACGTGGGTCAAGCAGTCTCCACTGTCTACACATGCTATCTCTGAGAAGTTCCCATTGTATACAGTTCCTAGGATAGTTGTCGTGAGTGTGGACTCCCTTTAATGGGCCATTAGCAGCATCTGGCTGCTCCATTGTTGTACCTGCAAGGCTGGTTGTGGGTGTTCCCAGCCTTAAAAGATATTTCTGTAACGCACGCATAGCAAAACTTCATAACTTCCCATACAATGATAACGCATACAATCCAACAGGATATTAATGCTTAACAGGTTAAGAGTTTTAAAATGATATCTCAACGAGGCATACTTTATTCAAAACATATCTTAATTTTATGACATATGTGAATATGGGGATGCCAGGATACTGTTTTGAGCCACAGCATGCCACACCATCCTTGTTGCAATTTAGGCCCATTGCTTCTTGTCCTAACCTCAGGGGTTAAGGAGAACAATTTTTCTCCCTCCTCCTTGTAATACCTCTTATGTACTTTAAAACTGTTATCATGTCCCTTTTCAGTCTTCTCTTTTTGCAGACTAAACAAACCCATTTTTTTCAGTCTTTCTTCATAGGTCATGTTTTCTAGACCTTTAATCATTTTTGTTGCTCTTCTCTGGACTTTCTAATTTGTCCACATCTTTCCTTAAATGTGATGCTTAGAACTGGACATAATACTCCAGTAGAGGCCTAATCAGCATGGAGTAGAGCAGAAGAATTCCTTCTCATGTCTTGCTTACAACTCTCCTGCTAATACATCCCAGAATGATATTTGCTTTTTTTTGCAACAGTGTTACACTGTTGTCTCATATTCATCATGTGATCCACTGTGACCCCGAGATCCCTTTCTACAGTACTTCTTCCTAGGTTGTCATTTTCCATTTTGTATGTGTACAACTGATTGTTCCTTCCTAAGTGGAGTACTTTGCATTTGTCCTTATTGTATTTAATCCTATTTACTTCTGGATAAACTGGAGAAATGCTCTGATCATCTTGAATTTTAATCCTCTCCTCCAAAGCACTTGCAACCCTTCCCAGCTTAGTATCATTCTCAAACTTTGTAAGTGTACACTCTATGCCATTCTGTAAACCATTGGTTAAGATATTGAACAGAACTGGACCCAGAACTCATCTCTGCAGGATCTTGACTGATAACTACTCTCTGGGAATGGTTTTCCAACCAGTTATGACCCACCAACCATCTCCATCTAGGTTGTATATCCCTAATTTGTTCATGAGAAAGTCATACAAGAGAGTATCTAAAACCTTACTAAAGTCAAGATCTACCATTTCTGCTGCTTCTGCTCTATCTAGAAGGCTTGTTACCCTGTCAAAAAAAGCTATTAGGTTGGTTTGACACAATTTTGTTCTTGACAAATCCGTGCTGACTATTTCTTAACTCTGTGTTCTTAAAAAGAAATTGAATCATATGATGATGGTGTTTAGTGAGATAATGGGAGGGCGAGATGGGTACTAAAAAAGAAAATGTTGACCTACATTGAAAATGGAACTGATAATTGTAGCACCTGGCTCAAGACAACAAATGCGTTGGTGGTCTGTTTTTGAGAAGCGAAAGGCCTGATTTCATATTCCATTGCCTGAGGAAGAGGAAATAAAAATACCTCTACCCAAATATATAGAAACCTATGTTACCAATATTATATTTCTTTTTCTCTCCTGGATCTCCTGTACCAGTCAAGATGTTCCAGTATAATTTGTCCCAGCTATCAGTTGTAGACGGAATAACAGTCTTTTGATGACATCACCACTCATAGAATCATAGAATATCAGGGTTGGAAGGGACCTCAGGAGGGCATCTAGTCCAACCCCCTGCGCAAGGCAGGACCGATTTCCCAACTAAATCATCCCAGCCAGAGTTTTGTCAAGCCTGACCTTAAAAACCTCTAAGGAAGGAGATTCCATCACCTCCCTCGGTAATCCATTCCAGTGCCTCACCACCCTCCTAGTGAAAAAGTTTTTCCTAATATCCAACCTAAACCTCCTCCACTGTAACTTGAAACCATTACTCATTGTTCTGTCATCTGCTACCACTGAGAACAGTCTAGATCCATCCTCTTTGGAACCCCCTTTCAGGTAGTTGAAAGCAGCTATCAAATCCCCCCCGCCCCCCATTCTTCTCTTCTGCAAACTTAACAATCCCAGTTCCCTCAGCCTCTCCTCATAAATCATGTGTTCCAGCACCCTAATCATTTTTGTTGCCCTCCAGCTCACAGAACACAATTATTTGTCTTCAGTAAGTGGCCTATCAGAACATTTGTCCACAGAAAATAAAAGGTTGAACAAAATGGAAAAGGTCTCTGTTCTTGGCCAAATAGCAAAGTTTAGTTATTCAGAAAGGGCCTCTGATAGGAAAAATCAGGCAACTTCTAAATAGATAATTTCCAAACAGATTAAGGAGATGATTAAAGAAGCTAACTTTAAATGCAGCTGAGATTTCCTTCCTAGCTCTAAAACCCGTACAATGAGATAGAATAGGGTCGTCTTGAGAAAAAAGAGAGTAGAAATCTATGAAGTGGGCAACAGTGTACATCACTGTTGATTTGTTGTAAAGCAGCATCAAGGAGAGATGGAAAAAAATTTTTGTTCATTTTCTTTTTTCAAGATCTTCTGTATCATTCCAGAATCATCCCCACCCTAGGAAGACTGGCAGTATGTCTCTGTGTAATGTTTCATGTTGGTTTTGTAGTTATTCATAGAGTTACTAAAGTTTCACTTAGTACTATGTGATGACAAATCCTTTATATGTACAAGGGATGATTGTGACAGGGTCACCGGAGTGCAATCTGGACTACAGGACCACTGAGGCCTCCAAACCCGCCAACCTGGGCTGCTATCACACTGTGATGCTGATGTCAAGCTACAAGCCTTTGAAGGGCACTACACTCACACAGACATCCACAGGCTGGGACACACCCAGCTGAGTTACATGAATGATCTCCCAGCCACTCATAAACAATCAGTAGGGAGGCTCCAGCCAGTTTCCTCCCAGCTCCACAGTCATGCATCCAGAACTGTACTGTGTTGCACTGGTCAGAAGCCTGGCCAGTGTACTTTCATTACTTAGTTCGCCACTTAGTCAAAGGAAAGTGGAAACGCACCAGCACTTTCTCAAGCACTTTAGACAACTCACTGGTAAGGACAGAACATTAAAAAAGTTTATTGACTATAGGAAGATAGATTTTATGTGATCATAAGTGGTAGGCATAAAGATCAAAGATAGTTACCTTAAGAAATAAAAATAGAAACAGGCACTCTAAATCCTAAACGTTTAGTCTAAGCAGAAGTTGACTCAAGCAGCGTTTTTCAACCTGGCAGATGGTACAAGCAGGTCAGTACATGAGTACATAAACTGGGACTGCCTTCCAATGTGAAATCAAACTTACCCAGCTCAAAGCCTTGGTATTCCAGGCATGCTTCCAGGTGTTGAGATTGGGGGAGAGAGACCAAGTAATGATGTCACTGTCTCTCTTGTATACTTTCTTCCAGCTTGCTGGAAAGATCTTGGCTTCCCTAATGGTGTATATGCCTTCTCTGAGAAGTCTCTGGGATAGTGGATTGCGTGTTGATGAGCCATTAACGCCATCTGGCTATTGATGGTTACTCCTTTGTTGTAACTGAAAGGTTGGTTGTGGGTGTTCCCAGCCTCACAACATATTGCAGTAACACACATACAGCAATACTTCATAACTTCCCATACAATGATACAGGGATATTAATGTTCAGCAGATCAAGATTTTTAAAATGATACCTCACAAGGTATACTTTGTACAAAACATCATAATATCACAGAGGTGAATATGAGGGTTCAGGATGCTACTTTGAGGTACAGAGTGTCACAATGATGTCATCAATAGACTTACTAATATTCTGTCTTCATCTGTTGGCTGGACTATACCCCAGCACTTAGATGAAGTATGGAAGGGGTCAAACATAAGGAATTCAGCTAAGGAAATTTTTGCCTTTCAAAAAGTGAGAAATGTTTCACAGTATCTAGGGCCTGAATTAAATCCCATTGAAGTCAATGCATCAGGCCCATACTGTGTGGAAGAAGGGCACTACTGCATTTAAAAAAAACACCCATAATTATTGTCTGGAGATAAAAGGAAAGCTTTAGAACATGGCTTTAAAATGGCTGTTTTTTGAGAGAGTCTTGAAAATTTGATTTTTTTGAAATCCAAAGTAATTATCTGATCCTCCTTTCTCCCACACTTTACACTCCTGCTTTCTTAGAAAATAATTCACATGGAATAGGTCAGATAAACATTTACCTGTAGCCAAACTGATTGGCGCTTTTCTATTGTTTTTTTCAAATCATTATTTCAAAGAATGAGTTCCTTTTCATCTCCTCTCTGGAAGAAGTTACTTTGATACCAGTTTATGAAGGCTACCGTAGGTGCATATGTAATTTAGCAGGTTTGATATTACTTTATAGTTTTTCTTCTAAGAACTAAATATTGATGTGTTTTTACATTCCCTAGCCATCTTTTGTACATGGGTAATTCAGTTGTTTTCTGAGCATCCAGTAGCTACTTACATCAGTGTTACTAAAACAAGTAGAATCTTTTATTATTCAGTTAAGCCACCTGATGGTGTGTGTCAATATATACATACAGATTAAGATGGAAGTCAGCTAAGCTCAGGTTTATGAAGCATATATAGTTACCTACAACTTCTATATCTCTGCCTAGAATTCTGATTTTGTAAATGATTCTCAAATGTACTGAATATTTATTGGACTATTTATGTCAAGTTGAGACCCAAATTGCTCAGATTCTCTGAACAGGCTAATTAATGTAAACAGTTTTGCCTCATAACTGGAGGTGGTTGCTATAGTTAAATGTCTGATAACCTGTCTGGGATAGAGGTAATGTCCTTCTGGTTGCTTGGCAGTTACAGAGCATACTAAAAGCAATAACTTTACAGCAAGAAATAATTTTAACAGTTCCCAAAATTGTGCAAGATACATTACAGAAGAAATGGAAAGGCTTGGTCCCTACCTTGGGGATAGTAAGAATAGTTGTATATATTAAGTATTTAACTTGACTACTATAACATCTGTAGTTAGCTACAAATAAGAGTTGCAGAAAAAATAGGAAGACGTGGTTCTTGCCCTGAAGACCTTGCAAGTGAGGGAAATCAACCAATCCCTTTCCTATGGTTTAAGAAGGAAAACAATATAACAGTTTCAAGATCACATGGTTAACTAATGAGAGATTTAGGACCACTGAGTCTCTTAAATCACTTGTGTACTTTTTGAAACTCTCTCCATTAGTTTAGTAATATGAAGGTTTTGATGGTTCAGTGAAGATACTGGTCCTGATTCACTTTGCACTATCACCGCTTTAAACCACGTTGACAATGTAAAGAGGTCGTTTTACTCTTCCTCCTTCTCTAAGACTATTTAACACAGAGGTGGTGGTATAAAGTGGTCTGAGTAAAAATATCAGGCCCACTGTGTTGATTGGGGTACATGCAGTACAGTGATGAACCATATATGTGCCTAGATACATAAATACTGTTTTTGACCTCTCTTGAGCTTCATGGAGTAAGACAATCTTACTTAGTTTAATCTTAAGGTTCTAAATTCTTCAGGACACTCATGTTGTACTTTGTGGTTTTCAGAGAACAGCACATAGTAAAATGGATTCCCATTCCTGAATGGAGGTGTTGGACTGTAATGCATAATAAATTATATGCATATGTGCGCCACACACAATGTTTTTGTTTTTTATTGTTCAGTAGATATTGTCATTTGTTTGTTTTTCAGCAGCTTCAAATGCTGCCTAAATCCCAACCAGCAATAAAATGTCTTGCATTGTCTATTTTATGACATCTTGCTGCATATGATCTCTGTGATTGTTGTCTCATCAGGCTATCAGGAAATGAAAGGAGAGGCTCAAATCTATATTAGCTAGACAAAACTGTTAAGTCCAGTTTTCAGTTAAAGTAGTCTAGGAATAAGTGATCACTTTGCAGTGAGCTGTCAGTCCTTTGAAGTTGGATACATGTTGTTTTTCTCAAGTTCTCATATCTTATTACTAAATTAATTCTAATTCCAAATTCTGTCACCTATTTGTAAATATATATTTCGGGAGAATAAAGATGGCCAAACAATGGTTACAGCAAGTGAACTTGTGCTAGGGTTAAAATACGTAAAAAATTGTGTCTCAGTTGGTACAGTATTGTCATTTACCCCTAATGCAGTAGAGAGAACACCTCACCCTAATGCCTGCTTTATTTCTGAGTTAGTGGATCTAGAAAGATTAATACAGTCAGAGTATCACAGTCTCCCATCAACTTTCTCTCAAGATTTCTCCCCACACTGAATAGGTTTGTTATCTTCTGGTCAAAAGGAACTGGTGACTTCTGGTCATGGTGCTAGAGGTATACTTCTGTGTAAAAGTTAAATAGAAATTCATTTATCGTGTCCCCAATCCCCTACGTTCCTTCCCCATTTTTATTTTTCTGTTCTGAACTCAGAGCGTATAGAGCACTGGAGGGCAACCTGTAACCTGAAGGCTGCATGTGGCCTATCAGGATAATCTGATTGTGGGCCGCGAGACATTTTGCTGCCATTGACCTTCTTCAGGAATGGCCCCCCGCAGCTCCCAGTGGCCACAGTTTGCCATTCCTGGTCAATGGAAGCTGGGGGAAGTGACGGCCAGCACATCCGTGCGGATGGTCAACATCTGCAAAATGTCTCATGGCCCACAATCAGATTACCCTCGTGGGCCGCATGTGGCCCTTGGGCTGCAGGTTGCCCACTGGTGTAGAGCAAACTCAGTAGTGTACATTTGAGGATATATGGCTGAAAACTGTGAACCTGTAAAATAATGTATATCTGCAAAGATCAGAATTTGTATAATTTCCCTTTCATTCACAGCGATTGATCTTTTTCATGTTTGTGTTTTTTATTTTTAAATTACAGGTTGTTAAAAAGAAGAGCTACCTTAGACAAAAGTTGTACAATAAGCAGGGAAGGCTACACAAACCAATCCGTGGGAATGTACAAGCTAATTTAGTCTAAACTACAATACATCTGAAAGATGCAGATTAAAATTTATTATACGAAAACAACAAATATGCTAGGAAGTGTTTTTATTTGTAATACTTGATGCGTAAAGTATTTTCAGAGAAAAATACTCGACCAGAATGTGAGTGACTTCCTATGTGCATAAATCAGCTTTTGTGACATATGAAATATATTTGAGAATATGAGGAAACTTGTGCATGGGAAAAATGATCTATTAGTAATTCAAAATAAATTCTAGCTCTGTATGGTGTTTTTAAAATGGTCCATTTTCAGATTACAAGATACCTGAACAAATAATGGGATTTACATACATTATTATGCAATTTTTAGAGTGTTTTTGTGAATAGACTCTGTCATGTTGTTAGATTTTCTTCATTTCTGACTCTAGTATTGTCTTTTAAGTTCAACCAATTTTTCCAGACTAGCAGCAGAATAATTGAAATCATTGATGGAGCTCTAAAATGAGGTAAAGTTTTTCAAGTGGTTCTAATAGGCCAAGTCTTATGAATCAATCTAACTTTTAATGAGCTAGCTGAGACATTAGTTGCATTGAAAGTTACAGATGTTGATTTATTGAGCTAAAATGCTTCTATTCTAATCTGGTTTTCAAATGATAAAGTGTATACTTTCCCTATCTAAATATGCATTAATAAAAAAACGTTTATTAGTATTTCTGTGACTACAGTCATAAAGACCATAGGGGGGTAAGATCCTGATTTTAATTGTACCACCACCTAATTATCTCCAGTCTTATCTGTATGCAAATATTCTTGGGAATCAGTGTGTTGTAAGTAGGGAACTTAAAACACTGCAGATGGACATACTTCTTATTTTGAACAACATAGATTTTGAAATATATTTTAAAATCTACTTATAGACTGGACCAGGAAATTCAACAGCTGAAGCAGAAGATATATGAAGGTGATGGTGTACAAAAAGGGTATCATGGAACAGTAGAGGAGAGACTCTCTCTCACCAATTCCCCTACCAGCCCTACAAAGTCACAGTCCCATTTTATTCCACTGGTTGATGACAGGTACATATACTGATTTTATTCAGACTTAATATGATTTTAAAAAATAGTGTTGAAGTATCACTGAAACGTTCCAAACTCTGCATAAGTGTTTTCAAGATTTGGTCTTTATTTAGTAAATTATCAAAATGGTACTTTAATTGCAATCTAGATAGAAACATGCTCTGCCTTTACCCCTTTGAAATGTTTTTTATGATCAGTAGGCTCCTCTGAGATATATGCTATATTAGAATAGTACCTGAAGAAACTGTAGGCTTATATTTATTTTAAATTGTTCCTAAATTTAATTGTTTAGATTTGCTAAAATGTCTGCTTGACTTACACCTTTGCATACTAAAAGTGACAAATAATATTAAGGGAAGCAGAATAGCAAAACATTAAACAAATTAATTCCATTATTTTCTCTTTCATTTCATTTTACACTTATGCACATAATAATTAGTATAGACTTTTGAAACTTTCATGTGTCTGCAGGCCAAAATATTGTTAGTCTGCTTATTTATAGTGTGTGTGTTGGCAAAGTCATGAAAGGGAACTGTTAGGTTAAAAAAAATGTAAAATACACATGCAGCATGTAAATGGAGAGAACATTTACTAGATACTTAACCAAGGGTCCACTAATTGCCAGTTATTAATTCTTTGGCCTTTTTAAGTTACAGAAAAAACTGGTGAAAAAAATCATAACTTTTTGGGTGCCAATAAAGTCTGTCCACAATGTTCTTATATTTAAAATATATACAATGCTTAAGATGAATAAACTATTCAAAGAACACTTTAAAATATCTATATTGATTGTCTTAAGAATAATTTTTTTCTTCTATCTCTGTTCATTTTTTAAAAGAATAAATGCATTAATTGAAGAAGAAGTGCAAAGGCGTCTTCAGAATATTCACCACACATCTGAAAATAACAATATGGGCCTGTCTCAGCCTACAGACATTCTAAAGGTGAGCAGAGTCTGCGAGGACTTGTAAAGATACCTTCAAAATCATTGGTTTAATTCCTTTATTCGCACTCCTCGTGTTTTGTCTGTATTAATGTAAGTTTAGTTTATCAAATAATATAAAAAGAGTGGCTGTATTTTATTTGTGAAGAGCAGAACAAACATGTTTTAAATTATTTTTACGGAATTTAGTTTTATATCCTGACATTAAGTCATCTAAGGGTTGAAATAGTTTGGTTTCAAACAGCAGTAGATCAAGGCATACTATGGAACTTGTACATAGCCGCAGGGTGTACATAGCTACTTGATTTCTCTCACTCACACACACACACACACACACACACGCCCCGCCCCGCCCCGCCCCGCCCCGAAGTCAATGGAAGTTTTGCCATTGACTTCAATGGGGTTGGGATTTCACCCAATATTTCCATATTGTCCTGCATTGTGGTTATTTTCAGTGAACTGCATCTTAATCTAAGTTTCTTCTCAGATATGTGGCACTCAGTGAAGATTTTCTCTACATGGCACCAAAGCCTTTAACTTTTTTCCAAATTAATATGAAGAGTTTTTTACTCCCTCTGCCTTTTATTATGCTTCTGTTGATGAAAACATGAAGTTCCATCGAAATGAATACTGAATATTTTTAATAATACATGCTTAAAAATGAACAAGCTATTCTTGTTAAAATTCCCTTTTTCTTAATTGGAAAACAGAATAGTTTAATTCAGCTGCGTGGTAGTATCTTAGCAAACACCAGTAGAAGATGATGCATATTTTTGACAGTTAAGCTGATTACTTTAGGTCTGTGTTGCTATAAATAGTTCAACTTTTATAACAAGGAAACTTTTTTTTTAATCACATGTACCTTTTTGGTTCTTAGGATAATGAAATGCTTCATAATGGTACTGTTCAACGCAAGTTGAAGTATGAGGTAGGTTACAATTCGTCAGAATGAAATGGTTGTCTTAAATTATGGCATGCTCAGTAATTAAAGTTCTTAATGTTTAGCTGCATAATTAGAATTTCAAATTTATAGTAAGATTAATAGCTAATAGAGAAGTCAAGCTATTTTTCAGGCAAAAAAAATGGAATCTTGCATGTTGGGTACAGTTCTTGCTTTATTTAAATAGCATATTTTTGTGGTGAAGGATTTTTTTTTCATAATTCTTTATTTGGAACAGTATCCCTTTCCTTGATCTATAGGACAAAAACAATATAAGATCAGGAACAAAATTATTATTTTTAATCAAAGTACGCTCTAACATGTCTGATTCCCAATTGTCTCACTACTGTCAGAGCCTTCAGAATACTAGCAGTACTACAGTGCAAATATTTGTGAACATGTCCTGAAGGTTTAATGTTAGACAATCTGAAAGTATTTTACCACTAAGTGTTGTAGGTCTGTAATGTTTTTTATTTGACAATATCACATTTTTTCCCCTAGTTCTTTCCTCATTTTTCTTATCCTGGTTAAGATCTTGAAATTTGTTAAAAGCACATAGAAAATTTGTTATCCTATGAACATTCTGATTCTTTTGGGGAAACCAAAAGCAGTACTAGACAACGTGAAATGGATACTGTATACACACAAATGATGGGTATGGGGTAAATACATAAAGATTGTTCCTGGATCAGACCTCAATCAGTCTACTTGGATTTGGTTTCACAGTTTTTGATTACTTGTAAATGAATGCACAAACCTAATTAAAATTAAACCTGAATTCAAGACATTTTCAAAGCAGAAGGTGCTTCCATTTCCGTATTTTGACTTTTTAAACAGAAAAGACGACCTTGGCAGCTACATTACAGCCTCCCTTATGACTTTAAAGATGATGATATAGGCTCTAACTTGGCTGAAGAAGATACAACCAAAGCAGACCTCAAAAGGCACCCCAAACGTCCAGAGATGTGGAGCTTATTTTCTATTCCTGAACAAATCTGTTACCTCTCTCCATTACAAAAGGGAGTTGGGAATGAAAAGAACGAGTCGGAACTGCATTGCTTTGATTGCCTATATGATACTGAATGTGAACTAAATCACCCTAGAAATACTAACATTTTTAATGGGGAGAAAATTCATTATAAAAATGTTACATTCACTTCTCCACATAATCATGATATGGGCAAAGTGGAGCATTTGCAATATAAAAAGGTGAATCTCAATAATCCTGAATATGCAAAAATTACTTCTCAGGATGGGGATACCACAAGGACTGAATTTGATTGTTCCCATTCACAACATCTCTCTAGCTCAGAACCTTTAGACTGTGGGACTGAGCAGGTTAGCTTTAGCAGCACATCTTGCATAATTCTCTCTCAGTCCAATATACTTTCTGAAATAGCACCCAAAGAGAACAATCCATATAACACAGTGTATCATGCAATTCCAGACCAATCTCATATTTCTCAGCAGCCAGTTGAAGAAGACCCGGATGTTAGCAAAATAATCTCCCCAAAATCAGAAGCGTCGTGTTCAGATGTGAGAACAGAACAGAGCTATGGCTTGGGCTATCTTTTCAGCAAGCTCTCTTGTCTTTACAAAGACACTAGTAGTAGTTTGCGCAATAGTGCCCAAATTATTAAACAAATAAAGGAGCTGGGCAATCTGTGTGATAAAAGTGAGAGATGTGCACAAGTGGCATCATTGCTGAAAAATTTGCCATTTGTAAAAATATTACATGTAAATGTGCCTTTCAAATCGGATATGAAGAAGGCTACGCTTCACTCCACTAATGAGGACAAAGCGCATATTGATTGCAGCATTCAGTCAGAACACAATATTCTTTGTTGGCAGGAGGTTAAGTGTGTATCATCAAAAATCTCAAGCATGCATGCACGAGATTCTTCTGAAGGATCTATGTACTGGTATAGAAATGAAGAAATGAAAAAGAGTTTAGTGTTAAAGCAAAAACTTGTGTATTTTCCAGATGAGCTACTGAAACTTCAAGTCTGTTCTCTTGAAAGACTGTTGGAGTATGTGAACTGTGCCTTACCACAAGTTTGTGCCAGGATGGATCAATTAAAAGGTGTATACTGGCTTGCTGTTGGCAATTGCAAGAAACCTGATCCAGAGCCGGCTTGTTTGTTTTTGTTCAACTCCATTTTGTATGCTGTTGTTCCATCGGACAACCAAGAAGACAACTGTCAGGATTCTTTGGCAATTTTTCATGTTCTTCCAATCACCGCGATAAGAGAAATTGAAGTTGGTTTTGCTGGACAGAGTGTTAGACTTGTATGCTGTACTGAAGATAGTTTACTCACAATATTTACCTATAACAAAGACTTCACGCAGAGAATATGCCATGATATACTGAGTATCTTGATTACGATATCAGATGATGATGCTTGTTTAAATCACCAGCTGCTGAAAGGTGATTTGTTGCAGCTGTCACTTCACTGGACATCAGAAGTCACTGATTTAGATTTTGCAAATGGAGTACGGTTGTCCTGCAAATTCCGGAGTGCCTTAGCTGACTTGGTGTACTTTGTTCATGAAAACATGGAAACTAATAAACCCCTTTTAGGAGATGTTCATGTATTGCTCTATACCACAGTGATGATAGAAGACCATTTTAAACAAATGACCTACAGATCACTAGTTCTTACAGCTACTCATATAGGACTCATGAAGGAAGATAAGGTTTTCTATCCTGTTCCTAGTCTTTTGTACACTTTACCTCAGCGGTCCCAATTTGACAAAATTCAGTTATACTGTTTGAATGAACTCCGATGTGTGTTTGTTCCAGACAAAGAGAATTTAACAAGAATTCAACTTGTTTTTTCTAAAATGAGCAAGGTTGGATCTGATTCAGGGATTGGTTTTTCTAAACCCCATACAAAAGAAACAGATACTCAACTGACACTTATTCCATCATTTTTTCAAGACGATTTAAATGTTCCATTGGAAATCTGGAAAATAACGTTCAGTTCAAATGAAGAAGCCATTTGCCTAATTATGTATTTGACTAGGCATAGAAATCCAGATACATTTTAGATACAACAAAAGTAGACAGGCTAATGGATGTTGATATACTTTTTATCACTGCTGTTAGACAGTAAGCAAAAGAATACATTTAGGACCTTTCTTTGAGTTTTGTAGAGAATACAACAGGGTACATACTAGGGCTGTCAAGCGATTAATTTTTTTAATTACGATGAAAAAAAGTTACGATTAATCGCACAATTAAAAAAATCGCTGAAGCATGAAGGGCATACGAGTGTTTAGTATGTCTGGCACATAAATACCTTGCAATGCCAGCTACAAAAGTGCTATGCAAATGCCTGTTCTCACTTTCAGGTGACATTGTAAATAAAATGGAGGCAGCAGATCTCCCGTAAAGGTAAACAAATTTGTTTGACTTAGTAATTGGCTGAACAAGAAGTAGGACTGAGTGGACTTATAGGCTCTAAAGTTGTACATTGTTTTGTTTTTTGAGTGCAGTTATATAACCAAAACAAATCTACATTTGTAAATTACACTTTCATGATAAAAAGATTGTACTATGCTACTTGTATGAGGTGAATTGAAAAATACTATTTCTTTCATTTTTACAGTACAAATATTTGTAATAAAAATAATATAAAGTGAGCACTGTACACTTTGTATTTCTGTGTTGTCATAGAAATCCGTATATTTTCTACATTTTCAAAACATCCAAAATATTTAATAAATTTCCATTTGTATTCTTGTATTTAACAGTGTGATTAATCATGATTAATTTTTTTGAGATAATTGCGTTAGCTGCGATTAATTGACAGCCCTAGTATGTATCCATCTTCTCTTCATCCCATATTAGTTTCTTTTTCGCTTTGTATGGGTCTGTGTAGTATATTGAGCACACAGCTTCCTGAAAAGGCAAACAAATTTAAAATGTGCGTGTTTGATGTAGTGAATGGTTCAGAATCTATACACAAGCAACCCCTCTCTACTCTTACTAGTACTATATTCATCCTTCTCTTCTGTGCTGCTGATTTTTGCCCCTGCCATCTCTTCACCTGGCTTCACCAGAAAGCTCCAGTTAGTGTCTTCCTCACTCTTGCCACCTAAATGGGACCCTCCTTCAGAGGACTCTTTACTTAAATGAGTATCTCTTGCCTCCTGATTCCAGAGGTTTCATCCACTTAGTAGTGGTGATTGGTTGGTTGAATCTCAAGATTCATGTTTGTCGTATCCATTAGCTTTACTCTATTATTGTACATGGGTTAGAGTGTATTTAACCCGATAAGATGTGTATTATCTCCTCGTAACCCTATGGATGTTGTGTGTGTGCACGTGTACACGGTTTCTTTAAATGTTAAAATCATTGGGTGCTAACATTCTGCTCATTAATTTTAATAACACTTGGTTTTTACTTCAAAAAACCCCATCTTAAAATACTGCAGGGCCTCTTCTAATGTTTTCTCCTTTTAAGGTGCAGAAGCTCCATAAATTCTTCTTTGAATAGATGCAAACATGTATTCAAGTAAGTATGTGCACAGCACATGTTCTGGAGCCAGAGACTTTTTCTTAGCAGTACTGGGGGAGGGGGGTAAGGGGAGTCATGCCTGTAGCACGTCCCTTGGCTACATGAGGCAGCACTGCCCTGACCCCCCTCAGTTCCTTCTGACTGCGTGTCAGCTTGAGTCAGAGCTCTGTGTGATGGTGGTTTCACCACCTTGCAATTCATCCTCATAGCGTAGTTTTAGTGTACATAGTTATTAGTTTAATTAAGTGTTAGAGTAAAAGTTATAGACTACAGAATAGCAGTAGAGGTAATGCTCCCCAGCGATGCCCTCGCTGGAATTCAAGCATTGCCCTTTGTGTGGAGTGGTGATTTCCAACAGTGATGCCCACACAAGGTGCTTGGTCTGCCTTAGGCAAAGTCCTCCTTATAGAGCACTATTTGATCTGTAGATTGTTCAAAAAGAGGACTCCGGTGGCATGGGAACTTTGCCTGAAGCAGCATCTCCTTAAAAAGACCATGAGGCCTGAGGCCTCCTCAGGCCACAGATCACCCTCCAGCTCAGAGAGTGCTTCTGCCTCTTGTTCTGGGGCAGGGGCCACTCCAAAGAGGTGCAGGAGTCTTTCTCCATCGTTGATGCCAAAAAAGAGGGCTCATAAGACCAATCATGAGCATTCCAGGTCTCAGGGTGACACTTCTACCTCCCCTAAGAATAGTGTTTACTCTTATGGGACTGGCTCTGGCACATGGGATGGTGTGGGATCCTCTGACCCTCCCTTGGTACAAGGTAGGGAGGATGAACATCCTTTACTGTTGACTTCAGTTCTTGCCTCCGGCATCTGGGGAGTCCGGTACCAATGGGAATGATGTCAGCATCGACAGTGTCTGTGCTGTCGTCATACCTCGCTACAGTGGACCTACTCTGCCATTCGGTCCTGTCTACGCAGTGAGTCCAAGACTTAATGAGGCTAGCACCCGCAATGGCATCCTAATTGAAGCATGCTGCTGAACTCTTGAGCCCTTCGGCACCACACCAAAAAAGCACCTTTCTCCGGGGTTGGTAGGGACATGGTACTGGAGACAATACAAGGTTCTTCAATACCAGGCCCTTTCTTAGCACTGACGCAATTGATGCTGCAGATGGTTCCATGGACGTTGTTGCTGCCCCCAACATCAAGGCAGTCTGGTACCAGTGATTTCACCAGGACCGACCATGCCTGCAACACCAAACTTTTTCCAGTGATGTCATCTGCATCAGGAGCAATGGTTCCAACCTCTTTCTGGATCCTGGATAAGTCGGCTCACCTATTGGCTCCATCTGGAGTTGCTCCCCACATGTCTCCGAGGCTCCCAGACTCTGTTTCAGAGTCAGGATCTTTTGTCATCTTGCTCCCACTTCACCAGAGGAGGTCCGAAGGTTACCAGTAGATCAGTACAGCTGCCAAGGTTGGCATGTGCCCCGAGGCTGGGATGGAGGCCCCCGTCCCAGCACCATGATGAATTTCAGGCATTTGTCACTGAGTGCTGCTTGGTGGCTAAAATGTCTCTGCAATCTGCCCTTGATGTAGCCAGGTAATGGTCTCAGTGGTTATTATGAGGAGGGCTTCCTGGCTCTAGAACTCTGGGATCATGCTGGATATCCAGCAAATGATTGACCTGCCTTTCAGTGGCTGAACCTTGTATTTGGACAAGGCCTAGATGGTCTGCGCCACCTCCCTTGGTGCCTGCTAAGTGCCCATTTTGACTTGTTGGTTCAGAGCACTGTTCCAGTTGTTCTTCCTCCCGTCTTGACCCCCGTTCCTTTTGGGACAGACTGGCCCACTTTTACAGTGCCTGGGTCTCAATAACCTCAGATCTTAGATCCGTAGACCCTGTCAAATCGGGTTCCTTTCCATGCCCCTTCCCTGTTCCTCTTCAGGGACCCCTCTCATGAGACATTGCTCTTTGAGCAGGTCAGCTCTCTGCTAATGTTGGAAGCTGTGGAGGAGGTTGCACAAGAACAATGGGGTCCTGGGTTCTACTCATGGTGTTTACTGATACCAAAATCCAAGGGCAGGATGAAGTCCATCCTCGATCTCTGTGGACTCAAATTAATCAAATATATGAGGTTGCTCATGGTCACTCTATCAGCTGTTCTCCCTGCTTTGTCTCAGAATGGCTAATTCATCCCTCTGGACCTTCAAGACTCTTACTTTCATATGGCCATCCTACCAAGTCACAAGAAGTTTCTTTGCTTCGTGGTAAGAGACTACCGCTTTAAGTATGTCGTTCTCTTATCTGACTTCTCTTCTGCCCCCTGAGTCTCCACTGAATGCATGGCAGTGTTTGTTGCACACCGCAAGAGGGAAGGGAAGCCATATCTTCCCCTAGTTCGAAGACTGGTTGCTGAACAGTGCTTCAGAGAGGAGGTTCTTGCCCACATTGACATCATGCTACGTTTACTTGACCATTTGGGACTCATTCTAAACACTGTGAAGTCGGCTTTGGTTCCCACTCAACAAATAGGGTTCACTGGGGCCGTGTTAGATTCCATGACGTCAAGAGCATTCCTTCTGACCGACTGCTTCCAGGCGATTTGACAGCTGTGTCTCAGTCTGCAATCACAGCCCTCCATGACAGCGTGTTGGGCCACATATCGGCTTGCGCCCAGGTGGTCCAACTTTCCAGGTTGTATCTTTACCCTCTTCAGGTGTGCCTCAGGATGGTTTACCGCCCTGCCCTGCATTCTCTGGACAGGTTGAGTCACCTTTCTCCATTTAGCCCTGGAGCCCTGCACTTGTAACAGTCTCCACTCAATGTGTGCCATGAGGTCCCCTTTGTTTGGTCCTCTCCAGCCAAGTCAGTGGTTATCAAAACATCCCTTTGGGTTGAGGGTCACATCTGGACCTGTTGAGGGTGCAAAGCCTCTGGTCGAAACAGAAAACCTAGCTCCACATCAGTGTGCTGGAGTTTTGGGCCATCCACAATGCATGTCCTGCCTTCCGGGACTGTATCAGGCATTCAGTGGTTCACATACTCACCAACAATGCAACTCCAATGTACTATGTGAACAGACAAAAAGGATCCCACTCCAGATCACTTTGTCTTGAGGCGATACCTGTGGCAGTTAGGTTGAAGACAACATCGCCCCAATAGCTGTCCACTTACCAGGGAACTAGAACCACCTCGCAGATCATCTCAACAGGCTTTTCTCCCTGACCCACCAATGGTCTCTGAAGGTGGGTCCTTCAGATAGTTTTCGCAACATGGGGCATCCCCATGATCTATCTTGTTACAATGAGGGAAAACAGGAAGTGTCACCTATTCTGCTCTTGGGAGGAGCTCAGCCTGGGGTCCCTCTGACACTTTCTACTGCAGCTGGCAGTCAACTCTTTTGTACACATTCCCTCCTATCCTGATCATTCCTCAGGTCATCACCAAGCTCAAGGCAGATTAAGCCAGGCTCATCCTGATTGCCCCAGAGTGGCCAAAACAGTGCTTGATGTTGGACCTCCTCGCTCTGTCAGTTCAGCCTCCAATGACTCTTCCACATGGTCGTCCATACATGCATGTAGGGAACCTTATGTGATCACTGCTTCTTCCAGAGCAGATGCTAATGTTGAAAGAGGAGTCCTGCAATCCTTACTCAGGTAGGCTCTGAGCTCTGCCTCCAGATGGGGTTACTGCTCACTAGTCATCTACTTGGAATACGTCTGCATCCACTCAAGGAAGAAGAAATGGTTACTTACTGTAACTGATTCTTCGAGATGTGCTGCAGATGTGTATTCCATGACTCACCCTTCATCTCCTCTGGATCAGAGTCTTCCCCAGGACTTTTAGTGCAAAGGAGCTGAGGGGAGTCGAGGCAGCACTGCCTCATATAGCTAGGGGAGGGGCAACAGGCATGAAGCGCGAGCACTGCCCCACAGGTACTGCTAAGCAAAAGTTTCTGGCTCTGGCATACCCGGCATGCACATGCTTAATTGGAATACCCGTCTGCATCACATCTCGCAGGACCACATTTACACTATCAGGAACTACATTCATTTACTCATTCTACTGTCTGCCCACATGCTGGTTTTAATATAGGAAAAGAATAAATTATAATCTTATAAAGTAAACAAAGCAATCTACATGATCCCTTAGTGAGCCAGTTGTTACTTAAACATGATTCTTCATAGGCACTTACATTTCACAATGTTGTAGATCCTTAAAGCAAACTTACAGAATACATACAGTATAGCCTAAAACTCATTTATAGTACATTATATATTGTAATCTTTAATAATAGTTTGGGGTGGGAGAAGCTGGACTGTCAAAACCCAAAAACATACCATCAGGATTTATTTAGTTCTTTTTAACAAAGTATGTCATGTGGTTGTATTTGAGTGATTTATAGCTTTAAAAGCAAGTCACAAAAAGTGAACTTTCTGGGTGTTTTGTAATATATTTCTAATTGCCAAACCATAGTTTATGGCTTCCTTAAGAACTTGATACTTCTGTCCAGTATGCAGATATGCACTGACAGATATCTAATCGCACGCATTCCTTTAGTAGTGCAGCCATTTTCATATGATCTAATGATGGTATATCTGCCTATCATAAAGAAGGTTTAAGCTTTAAGATAATTAGTTTGTGATTTTTTTTTTTATACATGGAAGGTCAATCAATATAAACATGGAGTTTTTAATAAAATATTTTTGAAAAATTATTTTTGGGAGTGGGGTGAGAAGCTAGAATTATGGTTAGAAGTAAATCATAGGTAAAGGACATAGTGACTTTTTTTTTAAACTGAATCTTCTTTACTATTTTAAAACAAATTGTTCCATAATCAGGGTATGATCAGTTGCCTACGTTTTTTATTGGTATGGCTGAGTCCTTTGAATGTAGTATTTTATCTATTTTCCTTACTTCTGATGCTTTAAGAAGAGCTTAAGTGCTAGATTCTCAGCTGTGGCCAACATAATCTTGGGGTGGGTGGGGGATAAGATAGCTGTAAACTATTTGTGCTGTTCTTTTGATCCTGGGGGCTGATTTGGTTTCTGATATAATTTAGAGTAGTCTCAGGATTGCACTGTTATCCCTGAATGCCCACTGACCCAGCTGTTCTGGCAACCTGAGTTTGCTGGGTCTCCGAGTCATTCTGCTGATCTCCTATACTTAATGCCAGGAGAAATGTTGCTGTATGCATCCCAGTGGGGTTTTTATCTGTACACCTTGAGTGAAGTAATGAAGCAGACTTTTTAGCTGCTGTGTATCACTGAAGCAATGCAGCAGACAGCTCAGACCCAGGAAGCAGATCCTTTAGTTGAAAACCCAGTTTGTTGACAAATATTTCAAATATTATAGACTTATAGAAAGAGACACTTTAACATTTTTAGAAGGTATTACTGGCATACAAAACCTTATATTAGAGTGAATAAATGAAGACTTGGCACACCACTTCTGAAAGGTTGCCGACCCCTGTGCTACAGTAAGAGTAGTTGCACATAGGATTGCCAAAAGTTTCATAACAAGTCTCACATTTTAACATGGTCAGCTGGCAATCCAGGAAATTGAGGATACTACACTAATGCTTCCCAACAATTAAGAATAGAAACATTTGGCCCTTGATGTCTCTCCATAAAATGCACCAAATGCCTATCGTGAAACCCAGCTGAGAATCCTGTTATATGTCTGTTTGCTTCCTGACCCATTGTATGTTGCTGTGTGGCTCTGAATGACCACTCTCTCTTTTAAGATCCCATTCCAGGAATTATCTGAACTATTTAAAAGTGGCATGAGAGCTCCAGTAACCCATAGGCACGACTGTAAGATAATAAAATCTACCCCTTACCTCTCTTACAGATATTTAAAAAAATCAGCAACGGTTGTCTCTCTACTTTTCTTTATTTTTCTTTAGGAGGAGTAAATGTTTGTGTATTTTATAATATTTTCTGGTACATAGACACTAATTCATTGGTTGAAGTGCTCTCTGGATCATCTGAGGGAAATAGTCCTTGGCAGAAAGACCGATGGGGTCTAATCTGAAATTCTGAATTGTAAAGACCTCTCTCCAGTTGAGGTGCAGTTTCTTCATTAATATAAACACATTACGCATTAGCTCCTACTATATGTTAAACCATAACAATAATAATGTAATTCTTAAAGGTTTAAAACAATTTGGGTTGGGAGATTGGAACTGGAAGGATGTGGGGTGGTTTAGATCAGTGCTTCTCAAAGCCAGTCTGCAGCTTGTTCAGAGAGAGCCCCATGCGGTCTGGGCCAGTTTGTTTACCTGCCATGTCCACAGGTTCGGTTGATTGCGGCTCCCACTGGCCACAGTTTGCTGTCCCCTTTCCGCAGCCCCCATGGGCCTGGAGCGGCGAACCGCGGCCAGTGGGAGCCACGATTGGCAGAACCTGTGGATGCGTGGCAGGTAAACAAACCAGCCCGAACTGCCAAGGGCTTTCTCTGAACAAGCGGCGGCCCGACTTTGAGAAGCACTGGTTTAGATGAAGAGAGAGTGTTATGATTATTTATAGTAACAAAGCCCCCAATTCTCATTCCCTCAAACAAAAAACGTACAAACCTGTTGACTTAAATAAATTGAAATATGTTGATTTTTGTTTCAACAAATACATAGGAAAAAAAGACAGTACGGAAGCTTTTGAATAGATAGACAGTTTTTTGTCCTTATGGGGGAATTCTGCACCAAAAAAATCTGCAGATTTTATTTGTCAAAATAACACTATATAATCACATCAGTTTCAATATTTTGTTAGTTTATTTCAAAATATTTGTCATCAAGTATATCTGAAACAATACAGTGACAACAAAAAATTGCCCCGGGAGAAGAGAGTTAAAGAAACCCCTACGACAAAACAGTGAGCAGAGTGGTCATGGCAAGCAATGTGGGATACTGGGGGAAGCCTGTAATGGTGACGTAACAAACAGCAGCATCTACACCAGAGGTGGGCATGCTATGGCCCGGAGGCCATATCTGGCCTTCCAGACGTTTTAATTTGGCCCTCTAGCTCCTGCGGGGGGCGGTCTGGGGCTTGCCCTGCAACATGCATTTCCTGGAAGCAGCGGCATGTACCACTTCCGTCTCCTACATGTAGCGGCAACCAGGGGGTGCCGCACGCTTCCTCCGCAGCTCCTGTTGGCTGGGAACCTCAGCCAGTGGAAGCTGCAGGGACGGCACATGCGGACGGGGCAGCGTGCAGAGCTGTCTGGCCATGCCTCGGTGCAGAAGCCGGAGGGGGAACATGCTGCTGGTTCTGGGAGCTGCTTGAGCCCGGAGCACCCTCCTGCACCCCCAACCCCTCACCCCCAGCCGGAGCCCTCACCCCCTCCTGCACCCTAACCCCCAATTTTGACAGCATTCATGGCCCGCTATGCAATTTCCATACCCAGATGTGGCCCTCAGGCCAAAAAGTTTGCTCACCCCGATCTACACTGATGCTTTGTCAGTTTAACTTTGCTGCAAAAAGCTTTGTCTCTTGTTGAGGTAGTTTTATTTTGTCGCCAAAATAGGAGAGTTTTGCCACCAAAAATAGCATTGTAGTGTGTACACCACCACTGTTTTGTCAGCAAAAGCTACCTTTTGCTGACAAAACTGTAATGTAGGCAAGGCCTTACTGATGCTGAGAAGACATTCCAAGTGAGTCTTATTAGAACTTAAAAAGTAAATAATTGAGAGCTACTGTTATCAGGGTTGGTATGTGACTAAACATACCATATGCAACACCTTTCAGATTATACAGAAAAATTCTACTATATATTTCTATACTCTTATTTGTCTTCAAATCTAAGGCAATGTAAATTCTACACTTTTCACAGAGCAGTCTTGCACTGAAACTCCTTTTATTCCACTGTAATTTAAGTGTTATTTGATAAACATTGATGGTTGTCAAAGCTTTGTTAGGACATTCTGTGCCAAATACTGCAGTGTATTTTGTTTGGTACTATATTTTCTTTCTCTAAACTATTATTTGTATGTAAATTCTCTGTAGAAACCGTATATTTTCCACAAAGAAGAATAAATGATAAACACCTTCTGTCACTATTTTGACTTACTGAGAGTAACTTTTGTGGTATTATTTTATAGTCAGATTAACCTAAAATGTCAGTTTCAGGGGAATGAACTGTTCTTCCTTTCAAGATAGATATTAACTAATGTTAAACAAAAAAAATCAGACCCTTTCCCCCTCCTTTTAGAAATAAAAAAACCACTGAGATATTCAGTTTTTGACCAATAACATTTGTTTTTCGAGTTTAGTTTTCAAATGGAAACAATGAAAGTTTTCCGTGAAAAATTTCATTTTTGAAAGCTTAATTTTCTATTGGAAAAAGATGTTGGCAAAAAGTTCTTGACCAGCCCTAATAATATTTTCAAAAAATTGAGATTGGGATTAGTAATGTGTGAGAGATTTTTTGCTCTAGCTAGCCAAGTCAAGCCAGGTAAACCTGTAAGTAACCAAAAGTTATCCATGGACAGATACCATAGACAGAGGCCTATCTGAAAGAGTTGGTAGTCTTGGTCCAGTTCCTGTTAGATATAAGTACACAGCACAAAAATCACCATCACAACTGAAACCAACAAACCCTCCGTGGGAAGTTGCAGAGGAGAGACTAAGGAGTCAGTGAGCTGAAGACTGAACTACACTTTCTCTCACTCTCCCCTAGATATAGTCCATGCTGGTCAGAATTGGGGCATTTAAGCATAGGAGCTCATGCAATGTGGTGGCTCTGCTTAGGTTTCTAGGATTGTCAGTCCAACACATGATAAATATGGATTTCCCTTACTAAAATAACAGAAATTACCTGGTCTCTTTTGCTTTCAAAGATTGTTTATATGTGGTTTGGAAATGTAAAAAAATTAAACAGGATATTTTGGTTTTGGAGATCAATTTACAATGCAATAAAAAGTCAGATGTTAATAAATTGGAAGTAACACTTTCAACTGGGGTTTTAGTATTTTTTCATAGAAATAAGACCTCTAAATAGCCTGTCGGCTTGCTCTGGAGCAAAGAACACAGTCCCAAGTGGTCATCAGTAAAGCATTGAAGATGGGTCACGGTCTAGATTATATAGGTGTCCTTGGGTAACATCATTATGTATAAAAATGGAATATGACAGCAAAATTAAAGCTGTTTTTTAAATCTATATTATAAACTTGTATTTGTCTCAGTGCTATTGCTTTTTAAAATAAAAAGTGAAATTACGAAGCTTTTCAGACTAAACTCTTTCCACTAAAAAGATGGAGAACTTAATGGTACCAGAAATCACATAATTTAATATATTTATTCATTACAAATGCTTATGCCACTTTTGGATGCAAGCATTGCAAAACATTAATATCTTGAGTTGCAAAAATATTTTAATTTTTCACACAACTTTGGAAAATACAAGATTGCTAAATTGTAGATTCTATTAGCTCTTAGTCAAAGGAATGCGCTCTCATTGTAGACTTATCTGTAAAGATGTCTGTAATCTCCAGCACCTTGCTATCCAGACCATGAACATTTGTCATATTTGACGTTTCTGTTAATCAGATGCGGCTTAAAGGATATGCTCGGAAACTGTTTTGACAATGAATTAAAGTGTTATCTGTACCTTATTGAATTATAAAATGCTTTAGGATTTAAAATATTTTTAGGATTGCCCAGATTCTCTCAAGCTTTGCATGATGTCTGCAAATGATGGGTCTGCTATTTAAAACAAACAAACAAACAAACAAAAAACAAGGTTAATTTCTGGTTGTAAAGTCCTATTTCATATTTTTATATTTTCAAGTAAGATCAAAACATAAAGTTTAATGCTTCTTTTTTAGCTTTTTACTTCTAAGCTGCAAATGCCTTCAAATATTAAACAAGAGTTGAAATGGCTTATCACAATTTTTTTCATGTATATCTAAACAAAATCTGAGGATCCATTAATGAGATGATACCATTTTTCTTTCAAAGAATCCTTCATGTTTCTCAGTAACCTTTACCTCCTTTATAGTCTTTTCTCTGCTTCTCTGTGCAAGAGCATTTTCTTATTTCTGTCCAGCTAAAGTATTTTCCATGTAGTGATTCTGGTCTTCCTTTGTTCTTCTTATTTGATATACTTGATAGCGGATGATCTGTCGCTCTCTGGGAGCAAATTCAGATGACCTAAAGGACCCAATTAAAATTAGCATTCCGCGCTATGTCCTTTGTGGGCAGGGAAAAGATGAGCACTATGAGTTTGAGATAAAGGTAAGTGGTTTTCAGTTATTTCCTTAATGTTTGGGTTTCTTGCATGCATGCTGCTTTGTTATACCATTAGAGAGGGACAGAAAAATGCAAAAATGCTCAAGGTTCACAAGCAAGTGGTTATGAGATCGCCCTACCCAGCCATCAGAATTCAAAAGGTGGAAAACATTCTTGCATTGTGAAGTGCAGTTGGTAATAAAGTGTGGAGATATAACTGAGTTGCCTGCTACTCACAATGATGTCACAAGCAGTACAGCAGCCAAGAGAAGTAGACAACAACCTGAAAGAAAACTCCCAGTTTAAAAAATGTTAGACTTTAGAAATCTGCATGATTATCCCCAGGAAATGTATTATGTTGGCTGCCGAAGTCCTTTCCAACAGAAAACATTCTGGATTTCAGAGAAGACTATTGCCAGGATAGAAATAACTCTACTCAAAATATGCAAAACAAGCCTTTTTAACTCAAGATGAGCTGTGTGGGACAGTATCTTGACTTGGGCAAGATGTCATCCTTGGTAAAAGAGGCTCATCTATGTAAACTTAACTGTCACTGATATCTCATTGTTAAAGACAAGGAAGCATTGAAAATATTCTTTTTGAAGGTTGTCACTGTATTTTTTCTATTAAAAATCCCCAGTCACAAACTTTCTTACTCAACAGCACACTTTACTGGATACTGTGGGGATGTCTGCATACAGCATCTAATGCAGGGGTGGGTAAACTTTTTGGCCCGAGGGCCACATCTGGGTATGGAAATTGTATGGCAGGCCAGGAATACTCATGAAATTTGGGATTGGGGTGTGGGAGGGAGTGAGAGCTTTGGCTGGGGGTGCGGGCTCTGGGGTGGGGCTGGGATTAGGTGTTGGAGGTGCAGGAGGGTGCTCCAGGCTGGGACCGAGGGGTGTGGAGGGCAGGAGGGGGATCAGGGTTGGGGGCGCGGGAAGCAGTCAGGGGTGCAGGCTCCAGGTGGTGCTTACATCAAGCAGCTCCCAGAAGTAGTGGCATATCCTTCCTCTGGATTACATGCGGAGGCGTGGACAGGCATCACCCCGTAGTTCCCATTGGCCGTGGTTCCCGGCCAATGGGAACTGCAGGGGGAGCACTTGGGGCAGGGCAGTGTGTGGAACCCCCTGGCTGCCCCAACATGTAGAAGCTAGAGAGAGAGGACATGCTGCTGCTTCCAGGAGACAAGCCCCTGACCCTACTCCCTGGCTGGAGCACTGGAGCAGGGCAAGCCCCAGATCCTGCTCCGCGGTGGGAGTTTGAGGGCCAGATTAAAACGTTTTCTCACCCCTGATCTAAGAGATCATATGCACAACAACTACAAAATTTCAGTGGTCAGACTCTTGATCTCACTACTCTAGTGTAAATTTGGGGTAACTACATTGAAGTTACAGTAGCTGAGATTAGAATCCTAACACAAGCCAAGTTTTACAAATAATACGGGTTTTATCACAAAAATCACAGTACAAATTGATATAAAATTATTAGATATATGAAGTTATTAAACTTGTCATGTTTTGCTCTAATAACAAACACAGCATGAAGCCACAGACATTTTCTGAGGTTCCATCTGCTCCCTGGTCTCCCCATGTTACTTCTCTCCTTCCACTCCCCATTCATTTTCTCCATGTCCAAACTCTGTTAGTTTCTCCTATTCCCATCTTCTTGCCTCTCAGTGTTATCTCTTCCAGCCTGAGATTTTTCATGTTCAACCTTGCTGGGTAAGTACAGGTCCACTGCCTTTCCTTCCTAACCCAGGAATCGAGACTGTCTCTCTTCAAAGCAAAACATGAAAAGCTGAATGGAAACATGGTTGGTGAAGGTAGAGCATGCACAAGCTTGTATGATTGACACATCTTTGCAGACTGAAGACATCAATTTGGCTGGGGTCAGAGATAAGAGGATTGACAGCCTTTAGCTGCTGTGTGTCAAATTTGCTGACCTATTTTTTCATTAGTTATCACAGGTTAAAGGGCTTTCACTACAACATGCAGATCATTTCTGAGCTGTGCTCACATTCTGCCAGCTGCAAAATTGGTACCTGATCCATCAGGTTAGGTCAAAGGTGGTCAGACCTGCTGCTGGCCACATCACTTCCTTGTGTACCATTGGCTATGAATCTGAAGTGCCTTAACCACATCATCTCAATAAGCCATTAGCTTCAGAGAACTTCATGATACCAAATCATCCCTCTCCCCCTACCTTTTCAAGAATCCCTCTTGCAAGTAACTACTAAAGAACACGTTGCAGCCTTTCCACAGGTCAGAGCAATAGAAGAGGGTGACATAGCAGTATCAGGGAATGGGAGTCTACTATTGTTTTACTGGTATGCCTTTATCAGCTTAGTTACAGTAATAAACGTAATATCTAACAGCCTGTAGGTGGCAACTCTGAAATTGGTTAGGGCTCTTCAGAGATTAGTACGGGGGATATCCCTTATAATCCAACATCCTTTCTTTATTCAAGGCAGCTAACTCTGCTGTCCTCACAACTCATGTTTCTCTTTTATAGTATATTCTCTCCTTGGAGGCCATGCCATGCTGTTGCCCAAGTTGCTTACCATATGGTGATTATTAGGCTCCAAGCCCCACCCCACAGTCCTTGTTATATAAGCCTACAACTGCCATTCTACGAGGGGCTTAGAAGGCTGCTACTTCTCTGCCCCTGGGTTCCCTCTCTCTATTCAGCAATCTGGCTGCAGGGCCCCCAACTCCTCTCTGATTTAGCCTCAACTGGAGTATTGTGTCCAGTTCTGGGCCCCACATTTCAGGAAAGATGTGGATAAATTGGAGAGAGTCCAGAGAAGAACAACAAAAATGATTAAAGGTCTAGAAAACATGACCTATGAGGGAAGTTTGAAAAAATTGGGTTGTTTAATCTGGAAAAGAGAAGGGACATGATGATGATAATAGTTTTCAAGTATGAAAAAGGTTATTACAAGGAGGAGGAAGAAAAATTGTTTTTCTTAACCTCTGAGGATAGGACAAGAAGCAATGGGCTTAAATCGCAGCAAGGGCAGTTTAGGTTGGACATTAGGAAATACTTCCTAACTGTCAGTATTTGTTTAATGTGACAAAGTTCCTCCTCTACCTTGGTGGGTCCTGCGCTTCCTGGCAGATTTGCTCACCTCAGTGATCTTTCCCACAGTCTGGATCAACTCCTCCTGTGTCTGATCAGGAGTTGGGAGGTTTGGGGGGAACCCAGGCCCGGGTTCCAGCCCAGGGCCCTGTGGATTGCAGCTGTCTATAGTGCCTCCTGTAACAGCTGCATAACAGTTACAGCTCCCTGGGCTACTTCCCCATGGCCTCCTCCAAACACCTTCTTTATCCTCACCATAGCACCTCCCTCCTGGTGTCTGATAACACTTGTACTCCTAGGTTTCTCAGCAGCACAGCCTCTCACTCTCAGCGTCCTTGTGCCTCTGCTCCCAGCTCCTCACACACTTCCTCTCCTCTTGCTCCTCCCCTGCTGGAGTGAGCTCCTTTTTAACCCAGGTGCCCTGATTAGCCTGCCTTGATGGCTGCAGTGTTCTAATCAGCCTGTCTGCCTTAATTGGTTCTAGCAGATCCTGATTACTCCAGTGCAGCCCCTGCTCTAGTCACTCAGGGAACAGAAAACTACTCAGCTAGTGACTAGTATATTTGCCCTCTACTAGACTCTGTACCCCACTGGCCTGGGTCTGTCACATTAAGCACTGGAATAATTGCCCCGGGAGTTGTGGAATCTGCAGCATTGGAGATTTTTAAGAGCGTTAGACAAATACCTGTCAGGAATTGTCTAGATAATTAGTCCTGACACATGTGCAGGGGACTGGACTAGATGACCTCACAAGGTCCCTTCCAATTCTATGATTCTGTGATTCATGGAAACGTAATTACAAGACTGTCTTCTATAAAAATACCATATTGACTGACTGATTCCTACTCTTGAAGACCAAAATGCTTGAGGGTATAATGAGACCATCCAAACCTAATTCAGATGAGTGGGGGAGAAATTACAAGCAAGATACCTCATGCTTTAGGGAATAAGCCAACCATTAAGGGATAGGGGTTAGGAAGAAACTTCCTCAGTGAGTTGGTTACTTCAGATATGTCCTCGACACAGGTTTTTGCATCTTCCTTTAAAGCATCTAATGCTGATCATTGCTAAAGATAGCCTATTAGATGAGATGGAGCACTGATATGATTCATGATGTCAGTTCCTGTGCTTCTGTATTCAATTCTGGTCTTATGGCTACTCAGCATCTCTATCTGCAAGTTCAGAACAGTGACCTTAGTCTCAGTTGTAGCATTTTAAATTCACAAGATTGACTTGATGCTCTACTTCAGTCACTTACTGACACATATCTGCCAGGTCATCTCTCAGGAGCTACCTTCGTGTCATCTTTGGAGAGGTTCATTACTAGTGCAAAGTTTTACCATTTTGGCCAGGGTATTAAGCAAGCCTTAGCTGTGGCAGAAGCTCACGTGAGAAAGAAAGAAATCCACGTCTTCCTCTATCTTGATAGTTGATTAATAAATGATGAGACAACCTGCATTCCAGATGGCTGGCTCCTGGTTTCGTTGCTGAGACCAAAAGATAAGCCAGGATGATTCACTTTCACTCCTCAAAACACACTGCATTTGACTCGACTATAGATTCAAAAGTGGCAAGAGTTTACTGATACCTGCCTTGTGGAAGGTTTCAAGAAATACTTAATTATCCTGTCAAAATGGTCTTAACCTCAAAAACTAGATTATGGGTTCTGATAACTCTCTGTTTGCTAGATTGAGAATGAGGCCTCTTCACCAAAATTGTTTTCTTTAGGCAGATATAGCTTTTTTTAATTCAGATTGACTACCTTTCAAGAGGTGTCCCTCAAAACCTATTCTCCACCAGGTGAAGTTAGGTTTATGTATAGTTACTTCCTTAATAGAATGAAAACGTTCTGTAAAGTCCCAAGATTATTAATAGTTTAAGGTTACTATAGGATAGGATTTGGGAGAGGTAATTTTCTCTCAACCTCTTCTAGATAGTCTTTTGCGCATATCTAGATGATGTAATGCTTCCCTTTACTCTTAAAATATATGAATCTATTAAGGAAAGGAAGGTTCTACCCTGTTTATTTCATGGATGTCCCTCCTGGTCAGGGAAGATTACCACTGCTGAAATAACTCATTACCTGAGAGTCTTTCCTTTCTCCCAAATTTAGATCTAAGTTTCTCTTTTATCAGAGTGAGATTTTTTCCTAGTGTTACTCCTGCTGTTGGTCTCCCAACAAACTGCTCAAGCTTTTATTGCTCTTTTCCTACCACAAAACTGTGACTTTCCTGCAGCCTACAGCCCTGACTCAGATACATGTTAAACTATCAGAGAACTTCTAAAGATAAGCAAGCCACATCTGTGAATCTTTGCGAACATACATTTTTATCAGCAGATGCTTAAATTAGTATGTGGCCAACACCCTAGATGTTGCCATCATGTGAAGAAACAGAATCAAGAAATGAGGGTGAAAAACTGTCTTCTGCTGGCACAAAATAGATAAATTCTTCCCCTGATATCACAAAGAAGAGCACGCAATTCAGGGCATCTTGGCAGCACCTTAATCTAAATGTTCATAAGTCCTTCAGTCTAGTAGGCAGTCCTTAAATAGGTTCACTTCTAGCTAAACTGTAGTACATAGCCAAGACAAAACATTATTTTCTAGTGCAGGCTGGCTTAGCACGTTGTCCATCCATATGTGAGCTTTAGCGGTTTGGAGTGGGTCTTTTAAATGGTCTCTCCACTCTCATAGTTAGCTAACTCCAGTCTATCACACTGAAAACATTGCGCACAAGACCTACCTTATGATTTTCAGGAGATCCTAGACTTGAGACCCCACATTGAATTGATTCATTTTCTGTAAAAATGAATCCTTAGGTCAGCAGCAGCCTCTTCCACAGCAGGAGAGGTGAGGTCCAGCCACTTATACTGGTGTCTAGTGGTAGTTGCTAATATTCGTAGATTTCTTACACTATGCCAATGGATAGTTTTCCGTATAAACTCCCATCTGCCAGGCAGTTTTGTATGCATTCCATAGAGAATCCAAAATAGCCAGTCATGTTAACATAAGTGAAGGTACTTGATTATTTAAATAACTTGACCAAAGCCTCAGAGCATGTTTGTATTGGGACTGGGATTGGAATGCAAGAGTCACTTGCTCTCAGTCCATGCTTACTCTCATGTTATTGTACTTCCCATAGTTGTGGCCAGAAGCCACAACGAATGTTCAGCAGGGAAGCCCACTCTAGAGGCAGGCAATTGGCCAGCAGCCAGGAGGAAGTTTGTGGTGGATATAATGCCACCGATAGCTGCCAGATGTCACCATTCATCCACAGACCCAATCAGATTGTACTGGATTCCTTCAAAATTTTGACTCCTCCAGGCATGGATTTCACTGACTCCAAAAGACAACTCTAAAGATTAGTATGAGGCAGAAGAGAGATCATTAACCTCTGTTTTTAGAGAAAATATCTCACTCACTCATCCTCCTAAATACAATAAATATAAATACATTTTTTTAAAAAATCCTCAGTTCACCTTTAAATTCTTTGCTTGATATTTTAATCAAAAATGTCTTCCAAGAAAGAGATTTGTGTAAATCTAGTTATAATTTAGGACCATTGAATTTTAGATCTTCAGATGCTGAGTTCATAGATTGTGGCAGAAACAAAAATATAAACAAGGTTTTCAACTTTTCCCATCACTGGATCAAAACCATACCAACTTGAAAGCCAAACACGTCACTTGTCCCACAATGTTAAAGTCCCATTTGACGAGTGCCATAGTTAATGTCATTGGTGGAGATGGAATCTTTCTCCAAGGAAAAGATCTGCAGAACATTTGGAACTTCCTCACACTCCTTTACTTACTATACCATTTGGACCTCTTGGCTGATGCTGCATGTAGACTTAAAGTCCTAAAGGGTGATTATACCCTGGAAAAAGTACTGTAAAATAGCATCAAACTTAATCCTGCAGATGATAAATGAGCCAGAGAAGAATTCAGCTCACTCACCTATAACTGATCTGGTTCTGCAGTGCTGTATCTGGTTCTGCTATGCTAACAGAAGTAAAATTCATATAACTTAATTTTGTAAATAGAACTTGGCAGAAGTTATTTTCGAGGCGCACATCTGGTGAGTGGAGGAACTGTTAATTTTCACAGTGACAATAACTGCACTATTATTTCACAAAAATAATTAAATAGGTTATACTTTCTCTTACCTTTTTATCTCCCTTTCTGTTAGCTTCAGGATAGGGCACATTTTTAATTACTTTTTTTCCCACTGTTTTTGTGTCTTTGGGGCGGGGGGGGGGAGAGACAATGACTACAGTTTTCTTGTGAGTGCCTCTGTAGGAAATCAACATAAAATTTTGATTAGACTGTTTACCCTTTGTCACCAAGCAGAAGTTCAGCAGTCCACATTGTCATATTCTCTTTCCATAAACCTAATTTTCAGGTAGGAAATAACCTTGTTTAATCTAGATCAGAAATAAAACTGCAGTTTTAGACTACTCAATTAAGTATTAATTTATTAGTTTTTGTAATAAAGTCAAAAATATGTTTAAACCAATAGCAGCTATTTTTGGAACACTTACAGTCTGTTTTCCACATAAATCCATATTTAGCATTGCACTGAGTGTCACAATGTTAAAAATGTGTTTAAAATGTTATGGAAAAAATACATTGTGCTATCCTCTATATACAGATACTAACACTGATAATATAAAATTGTTTTAAAATAAACTGTGGCAGAACATAACATAAAGTTTAAAAGGAACTAAATCCCATTCTGCAGGTCAGCCTTTTGAAAGTTTTACACATAGCCTCTGTGTATGGACTAACAGTCTCTAAGTTTCAGATACAAATTTTTGATTTTTGAACTGCAGCAGCACAAAAATGACTGGCCCACTCCAGCCCAAATTAACTTTACATGCCACTGCTCTACGGAAGTTATGCAGACTTTCTTGGCTGTGTAGCCACAGAAGCTGTGCTCTCACTAGAGACTCTTTTGACTACATTGGTTGGAACAAGCTCTCTGTAGTGGCTATAGAAAGTTACATTAGGTTCTGCACAACCACCCTCTCTTCATGCATGTAGGCTGTGTCTGTCCTGTCCTAACATCCACTAGGATTATGCAGCTTTTGGGAATATTAGGACCTTGCCAAACATTGAAATTGAACCACTTAAAATCTCAGCATTGAGGGTATGAAGAAATTATCATTGCCTGGGCGGCAGAACACCAGCTAACCAAGGAAGGATTTTAAAATAGCAAGGGTTTGAAGTTTTTTACTTTCTCTGGCTGCTGGATTAACACTAGAGAAAGGGACCGTATGACTTAGAGCAATCCCCTGCCTCTACCCACCAAAGGGCCGTTGGAGGTAATGCCTTCATTTTTAAAACAACCTCGGAACATAGCTTCTCGATACAAAATGCTCAGGGTTTAGCTGATCGCCATATTTGAAGTCGGGAAGGAATTTTCCTCCAGGGCAGATTGGCAGAGGCCCTGGAGGTTTTTCGCCTTCTTCTGCAGTGTGGGGCATGGGTCACTTGCAGGTGGATTCTCTGCAGCTTGAGGTCTTCAAACCACAATTTGAAGACTTCAGTAACTCGGATATAGGTTACGGGTTTGTTATAGAAGTGAATGGGTTGGATTCTGTGGCCTGCTTTGTGCAGGAGGTCAGACTAGATGATCATATTGGTCCCTTCTGACCTATGAGTCTATGATACTGCTTCTACTTACCTCAACCCAGTCTAGCATCAAGCAAGGTAGATAATAGTCATTGAGCTTTGGTAAAGTTTCATAGGATGGAGATGCAAAATAATAATTGGGATTTGGAGTCATCCTGAGGCAGTTTGATTTGAGTAATTCTTTGCTTCCCTGGAATTTATGCAGTTCTCAGATGCAGAGCAAGATATATTGACAGGCATTTTTGGCACACTGACATCAGTGATCTTCCACAGGTATGTGGTCCAAAGGGCCATGAATGTTTTGAGCCTGCTAAGATGTTTTTTTTTTTCCCCTCCCACTGAAACTTAGAGAAAGGGTAAAACTCATTTCTGGACTGAGATCTTGTAAACTTAAAAGTGTCAGCCCAGAGTGAAATTTTATCGCTCATTTATAATCCCTGAAATATATAATTAAAACAAACAATGAATTGACCTGAACATTATAGTTGCTCAAACATTAGTTAATTACTACCCCATGTATCATTTTTGCATTATGAATGACATCCTATTATAGTCTAACATTTCCTTAGATTCTTAGTGATGTTATCATCTAGGTAAATTATAAATCATTTTGGCTAAAAGGTTAACATGCCTCAGTATCCTCAGTATATCAAACTGTTTGTTGAATCTTCATTCACTGTTACGGTATATATTTATTTCAAACTGTTAAGTGCATTCAAGTGATTCTTAAATCCTTGAGACATTTATTAAAAAATATTGCAAGATGCAATTGGGTATGAATTGTTTATAAGGAAATGCAATGTGTCATGCAGAAATGTTGATTATGTTTAAGTAGCATTTGATCATATTTGTGACATGAAAGATGGATTTTATAAAAAAAAAATGTTCAAACAAGGGAATGAATTTGCTTATTAAAGACTTGAAGCAGTAGAAAACTCACATTCTTAACTATGTTAAAAAGAGAACTGAATATCTTGAGATCAGTTTGTTACATATCCTTATTTTTTCTAGTTCCTACGTTACACAATGGACATTTATTTTTACATGCATACAGATATGTGAAGCCACTCTGGCATATGCAATAAAAGTGTTCAGTCTCTGTTACTGAATAAATATGGCTGAAGATTTCTTGTCTGTGAAATCAAGCAACTAATTTTGTCAAAAGCCAGTAGTGCTTTCCCCCCCAAATACATTTTACCATTGTTACAATTGAATAAGTAAACTTATCAGAATATGTAGTGTTACATATGGGAACTAATGTTGCCTGCTTTATATAGCAACTTTGTTTGCTGCATTCTTTTTAATGACAAACTGTTTTTTGTTTGCTTTCTGGTGAACAGATAACAGTCCTGGATGAGACCTGGACAGTATTCAGGCGGTATAGTCGTTTTCGAGAGATGCATAAAACTTTAAAGTTAAAATACCCAGAGGTAAGTCACGGGGAAACTTCTTTTGAGGGACAGAGTGGGAGTGAGGCTTGAAAAGAAAGATGCCTTCAAAAGATACATGCCGTCTAAGATCCTTATTCTCAGATCTGTGCTCCTTGTTTAAGACTTGCATGCCCCTGTAGTAGTTTGAAGTTCCAGAGTCACTGGGTCCAGCAAGATAATCGTTGCATTGTCAACAAACCATGTTGCCTCTAATCATTAATTCCTTTCTTAGGATTGACTGGAGTTGGTCCCTGCAGTTGCTGTGCTCTAACTCTGCAGTTGACTGCAACAAAGCTCTTGTCTCACTGAGTCATCTTGACAACTGCTTATGTTCCTTAGTTATCCTTTTATAATAGTTCCTTGCGTGTTGCTATAAAATATAAGGTTGTTCCTTCTGGACACCTCAGGGGTTTTGAGTACTGAGCCTTTGTTGAAGAGTAATGTCTCACCGCACCTTAGTTCACCACACTGTGCATTTAATAACATTCTAGTCTTCACTCTTGACATTTGATTTTTGAATTTTTTTGCGCCTCCCCCCCACTCTCTCTTTCTTGGGAGTCATAGAAAAAGCATTCCAGCAGTGTCAAGAAGTAGCCTTGTGTGAGGCACATCACAGACAAACATGCCTGGTTTATTTCAGAGAGGACCAGGCAATAGAAATTACTGTGGGCTTGTCAGGCCCTGAGATGTTCTCCTTCCCTCCCCTGGTGTTTCCCATAAATAGAAAATCTAGCAATTTGGAAAGCTCTGAGGCTGAAAGTCTAAAATAGACCTGGATAGAAACACAAATTTTCCATTTTGCAGAATTTTCCATAATTAAAAAAAATAATAATTGTTCTGTCTCCACCCATTTGAAATTTCCCAAAAATGTAATTTCTAAAAACCAACACTTTCTCATTTTGACTTATTTTATACTACACTGTATAATATAGAATAAAATAATTGAAATGAAAATTCATTTGAAAACAGAAAGTCAAAATGTTCCCGTTTAACCTTATCAAAATGCTATTTTTCAATTTCTAAATGAAATTTTCTTGAGCTTGAAAAGTTTAGCAGAAATGTCACTTCTGACTAATCAGAATTTTCCAACAGAAAAAGATTCCATCCAATATTTTCCAAACCACTGTACTCTCAAGTCTTATACCTGATTTTATGCATTGACTCCAATGTCAGCCTTGTCTTTGTGAATGTAGGTTTGATGTGATAGGTCCCAGACTTTATACACCATAGCCTCACAGAATCCATCTTCATAGGATATTAGTGTTATAGTCTGCATCAAAGTTATTTCTGGCTGCCTTTTACCTGGCAGGAAAACACAACACTATCACAGATAAGCTCTTTTGAGAGACACAGTTGTTGATCTTTTGATCAGGGGGATAGTAGATGAGATTTACCGTTCCTGTGAATGCCAGAGTTCAAATGACTATATAAAGACTTGATTAAAGATGGATGCTTATTAAAAATAGATTTTAAAAGTTCACATATGACTTTCTTTGGTATTTCTAGTAGCAAAGGTTCTGAACAAACTCAGGTGAGGAAGCTGTTTGGACAATCTAACGACATCCTGTTGCCTGATACAAATGTGGTTGTCAGCCCTGTTATTGATAGCAGTGACAGGTTTCATTAGACTGAGCCTTGTCGTACCTCCTCTCACCAAACCAGATCCCCTATCTAAATCCCATTATTCTGGCATAGCTCATGAGAGAGTGGAGGTTTGGTGTTGTAAGTCCTCTTGGCTGCTCAAAAGATCTGCCTATGCAGAACCAACTCCATGCATCTCCCGCCTTCCTCCAAAAACACACCACATGCTTGACTAGTTATCATCTGACTCTGGGTTACAGACATCTTCCCTGACATTACATTCCATAGCTGTTGAAGGGAGACTATCTTCTCTGCAATGTATTATGATCAGATTCAGGAAGAGCCTATTGTTCTGAAAACACCTGTTAAAAAAACCCCTTGTGACATGGAGTATTATTGTGACCTTTCTGAATGAGATAAGACCTCCTTTTTGAGCTGCACATCTTGTGAAGCATTATTGATTGATCACTGCCTAAGCAAAAATCAAAGTCAGGCTTGCTGGTGTTACAGAACTTATTTCTCTTGCTACCTCCTAATTTTGCTGTATATATTTTTAAGATATCTTAGCTCCCTCTCTCCTCTATATTTTAAATTGAATTTAACGTATGTTTTTCCTTACAGTGTGTCTTTTACTGTCTGTTGCAGTGTCTTTGGGTGGTGTACTTATATATTATTGAAAGATGACACTTAGAGTAGGAATCTATTATAACATATATTGGATAAGAGATAATGTAGTTAACGTTATCTGATGAGGTATAACTAGATTGACCACCCACTTACCTGCCCTCAAAGTGGAATGTTCTAAAATCCTTCATTATTTTTCCAAATTTCACAAATTTCCACTTTTTGCTTCAAATGCAGTGATAACTGGAAGCTCTAGGTGTCATTGCAACTCCACAACAGGGTTGGCAAGTGATGCCCCCTGCTGGAGCTTGCTGCTTAGAACTTTAAGCTTTTTGAGTTTCCTACCAGTACTGAGCTAGTTTCCTATCAGTATTCAGCTGTAGTACATCTATATCTCTTCAAAGAACAATAATTACATGTAAATAGTTATCGCTTCTCCTCTGGAGAATATCCATTTTGATATACATGGCTAGTAAAATTTTTGTGACTGGTCTAAGGTTGTTTTAATAATAAAATACTTGTTTAGCAATATGGATGATGATGATGATGATAATAGAAACTGATATACACCTCTACCCCGATATAACACGGTCCTCAGGAGCCAAAAAATCTCACCACCTTATAGATGAGACAGCATTATATCGGGTTTGATCCGGTATGGCTTCCCTGGCGGTGATTTAAAGGGCCCGGTGCTCCAGCCACTGCGGGGAGCCCTGGTCCCTTTAAATCACCGCCGAGCTCTGGCAGCAGGGCTCAGGTGGGGAGTTAAAGGGTCCAGGGCTCCACACAAATTCAGATATAACACGGTAAAGCAGCGGGGCTCGAGTGGCTCTTTAAAGAGCCCGGGGCTCCCCGCTGCTTTACCGCATTATATCTGAATTTGTGTTATATCAGGTCGCATTCTACTGGGGTAGAGGTGTACATGTTTTACTTGTTCCCTTCTTAACTATTTTTGCTAACAGCCACAGTATATTAATCATTGCCATTTCTCATGGTACATGATATTTTTCTTAAAATATGAGATAGTTTCTTAAAACAGCATAGTAGTAATTTTTGGTTTAAAATACATTATATCTAAGAGAGACTGTATAATCACATTTATTTCTAAACAATGACACTGTAACTTTTATCACTCTGAACTTTTTAGTATTTATTGAGTTACCAAGATGACAGGTTGTTTCCATTTGTGTATAGCCATAGATAATTTCTAGATGTGAACATACCTTGGGGCAGCAGTCATATAGTCTTGTGTGTGTGGTATTTGTTTTGGTTTGGTTTTCTACAGCACCTGACTCAGTGGGGACCCAATTCTATCTTGCAACTTTCAGCACTAGAAATAATAAGTGACCAATTTATGGGCAAAAGAGGTGTTAACATCTACACTTGATTTCTAGTTATCAGCATGTCCACAGACTGTGTTGTGCCTCTTTTGTGAAACATGTTTCTTTAAGGAAGTGGAGGGTGGGGAGCAGAAAAGAAAAGACATCTGGTTACCAAATCATAGTGAACATGGGACAACTAGGGTGGAGCGTGGGTTTTTTTTGTTTTGTTTTTGTTTTTGGGTTTTTTGGGGTTTTTTTTGTTTTTGTTTTGTTTCATTTTTTTCAAGAATAGCAATGCTTATATTAAATAGGTAAGTTCTGTAGAGCCTCCAATATTTACCTTTATTTAAAATACCTTTTGAATTGTACTATTTTAAAATGTAATTTGCAACATGTAAAAGAAGCTATCTCTGTTTAACTCATTGAAAATCACCCAGACATTTCTACTGATCCCTCCCTGACATAAGTTGTCACTGAATTATTAAACAAGTGCATAAATATAAAATTTGGAAAAGTTGGATCCATGAATTATTCCAAATACATTCAGTTCCGAAAAGCAGCTGCATAAAATCTCTGAGTTGAATTATTTCATGTAATTCACCTTCCAACTCTAAATTATTTATTATAAACAGAAAATATTGTATACATGTTTAATGTATACAGTGCCCTACTTTTGGAAGTGAATTTTACAACTCATTAGTTGCTTCACTTGAATTACTACATCAGTATTTTAATAATTTGCTGATCTTGCAGTTTGTTTTACTGCCAGTGCATTCCCAAAAGGAATGTATTGAAAAACTGATTTACTGGAAAGGTAGAATGTCTAACATTTCAGAAAGATGAACTGCTTAATGTCCTACTGTCTCAAAATATGCAGTAAATTATTTTACTTAGCACATTTAAAATTAGATTAATAAATAGATTTTGATAACTAATTGAATTTATCTAATTGAAATGTGTTGCATGGAAATTTTAAAAGACCAAAGTGGCATGCACCAGTGTGAGATTTTTAAGTGCTACAGGCTATTGTACTTTGGTGTTAACCGGGTGTATTGTATTAAGTGTGCGCAATAGTCGTGGACAGTTTCAGGATTTTTTCTTACATTGATTCTTTAATTACCTTTGGAATTTTAATCCAGACAATACTTGCCTTTCAGATATAGTAGCAGTTGTAATTAAAATGTTTTTGTTGTTTGTCTTTCAGTGAAGAAGTCTGACAAGCAGGTACCTTAGTTGAGAAGCAAGAACTTTTAGAGCTGAATTCTTTTTCTTTCCTTTTTTTTAAAAGGAGCCCTTTTTATCTAGTGCTATATCATGGTTTTACAATTTTCCCCAAGTAATGGGTAGTGCAAGAAAAGATTTGGTCCCTGCTCCCCACCTTGTTTCAGATAGGCAGATTACCAGTGTAGTAATCATCCTTTTATGGCAAAACTGACAGTCTCATTGGGGTTACTCCCTGTCTGGTGCCCCAAAACAGGTGGGTGGGATGTGAGTACAGAAGGACAAGTAGTAAGTCCCTATTTCTCTCTCATGCCTGAACCCAAGGTCTGGGTGTCCATTCCTCAGCATCCAGGTGCGGGTCTTTTCTCCCTCTTATGTCCTATGTACTGGCATGATCTGGCCTATAGTTATCAATGTAGGCTTTGCTCAAGGAGGACACCGGGCTTATTTTCACTACCAGGGTTAGACAACCTAAGGGCTGGTCTACACTAGGGGAGGAGATCGATCTAAGATACGCAACTTTAGCTATGTGAATAACGTATCTGAAGTTGAAGTATCTTAGATCGAATTACCTACCATCCTCACAGCGCGGGATCTACGTCCGCAGCTCCCCCTGTCGACTCCACTACCGCCGTTTGCGTTAGTGGAGTTCCGGAGTCGACAGGAGTGTGTTCGGGGATAGATTGCTACCCGCCGATACGGCGGGTAGTGAAGACATAGCCTAAGTTACGCTACTCCAGCTGCGTGCATAACGAAGCTGGAGTTGATGTAGCTTAGGTCGACTTACCCCAGTGTCTTCACTGCGCTGCATCTACGGGAGATGCTCTCTGGTCGACTTACTTTAATCTTCTCTGGGAGCTGGACTACCAGGGTTGACCAGAGTGCACTCTGCAGTCAATTTAGCAGGTCTTCACTAGACCCACTAAATCGACCCATGCTGCATCAATTGCAGCAGTGTTGATCTTTCTGAAGTGAAGACCGGCCCACTGTCAATCTTCCTCTGGGACTTTTTTGCTCATTGTTCCTTTAAACATTATTCAGAGAAGCACTAGATGGTTGAATTGAAGGATTTCTTATTCTTGCTAGTGTGTGTCTTTAAAAATGTGCAGGATCCACTAAAAATATTAAATACCTTTCTAATTAAAATACAAGGACACAAGGCATGCAGGCAGGAGCACTCCACTACTAAAGCTACTCACTTTTACCTTGGTGCATGTAAAAAAATAAAATGATAAAAGACAAATCAATTTTATATTTATATGGTTCCCATGTTGTTTCTTCACTTGGAAGTTGGGAACTATCTATTCCCTATAATATTTTTATAGTTTCATCTTCTAATGTGCAGTGCTGAGCATGTGCATGCACTGACATGACTGTTTTATATTTATTTTCAAAGCATTTTGTGCAGAGATTAAACTAACCCTACCCCTCTGCACCTTCCTCCCCACCCAGCCTGTTTTTATACTTTTGCATAACTGATTGGCTATAGAATATTCAGGTTGAAGGAGCAGAGTGCATAGCGTAAACTTGTGCCTTCAGGAGAGGCCTGAGTTGCATGTGACCCCTTTCTTCCATCCAAGTACATGAATTGGCTGGGATGTACTACACAGTCAGAGAACATTCCATGAATAAGTCTACTGAACCCTGGGTTATTGGAACTGGGCACCATTCTTGCAGTGATACTCTATAGAGGCTATGAAATTTCAAATTGCATTATGTCTCAAATAACAAAGGTTGCATTTTATAACCTCCAGGAAAGTGTTTCTGCAATAATGGTATTGTCAATGTTTTATCAATCTAGACTTCTAGAGGAAAGACTCTTTCAGTAGTGTGAATGATAGTTGTATGTTCCTAAGATACCACCTCTTCATTTCTGAGGTCAATGACCTCCACTTATCAGAAGCCTTTGTCTGACAGATTATCGTGTTATTGTTTGACAGGACCTACGGTTATTGCCAACTGTGGTTGTTAATAGGCCTTTCTCTGCTTGTTTGCTATGATTATACGAATTATTTCTGACTCAGAGCGGAAAATGTTTCTGAAAGAGCTCAGAGGTACTGATGCACAGATGGAGAACTTTTTTTTTCCCTTGGCGTGCCGGGATATAAACTGCCAAATGATTTTATTCATATTAAATTGAGAATCTACACACTGTGAAATTACTATTCCCATAAGTTGTTCACCTAAAACATTTTGTGTACTGTGAAGCCCCCCGCTTTCTTTGAACCACACATGATGCATAAACATCTAGCTTTATTTAAGCCTTTGATATTAACTTATAAAAATGTTTTTTTTCCTAAGTATCCTTGAAGTGGGTTGTAAGGCCCTTCTCAAAACTTCTTCAGGGAGATATATAAATTATCATATTAATGATAATAATAAAATATAATAAATAAGCCTGAAGATGCATGAACTACTCACTTAAGCAACAGTGTGATCTTATTGTTTTCATCTTCATCTTCCTGAGTGCTCATTATGTGTCCTCTCCTTTTGTTAGCTGATATTGTTAGTTCACCAGGGCAGGGACTCTCTTTTGTTGTATAGTGCTGTGTGCACTTATGTTGATTGTCACAGGTTTCATTCACTGCTGTTGACACTTTCTGCTGGTCATCCTGGGGATTAGCTCCAGCCAGGTATTATGCCCTCCCCTGCGTCTCTCCCATCATCCCCTGCCCTGTGGATCCTCTCACTCCTCTTCATGACTCGACCTTCCAGCCAGGTCACCATATATGTTCCCCCCTTCCAGGGTATCATAGTACTTAGACTGCCTGAGCCCGTTTACTATCTGCTCAATTACTTGCCAGTGCCAGTTTATCAGCGGCTGGTTGGGGGACCCAAGTCCACCCTCTTCTCTAGGTCCCAGGGGCCCTCTCATTGATAGTCAATGTTTGACCTACTCCATACCTCTCTGCTCTTTCCCCTGAACCTTGCCTTCCTCTCTGGCTCTCCTCCTTCTCTGGGCTTGCCAAGCCACACTCCCTCCTCCCAGGGAGTAACTGTGGACTACCTGCCTGTAGCCCCAGACACCCCTCCCTTCTTTCAGGGAGCGGCTGAAGACTCCTTCCCTCCAGCCCCTTCTGTTGCTTTCTGGCTTATATAGGCCCTGCCTGTTCCTGCTCAGCTGAACCTGTTCTACTTAACCACCTGCTTCCTGTCTACTTCTCCAGGTGCAACCTGGACAGTTAATTGGCCCAGTTAGCCATCTTAACTCTTCCAGGCCCTGTCTGGGGGGAACACCCCATCACAGTGATCTTGATCAAATGGTAAGGGATGTGACACTGGGGGGGCAGCGGGGGCACACACACATGGTCAACAAGTTGGTGGGTGGCCCCATCCCTCTCCAGGCCCTTTACTTTCCCATTGTTTGGGGCTGGGGGGACTAGAAGGACGATCAATTTAGCTTTTGTATGGGGAAAAACTTAAATGCCTATTTAAACTCTTCTAGGTTCTTCAGAATCCTTTTGCCCCTGTTGCTTTTGGAACCTTAAATATTCTATTTCCTTACTTTCCAATTTTTAACTGTGCAGCTGTAGTTTCATTAACACAGCTTTTTGTATTTAATCTCCTGGGATGATTTTAGCAGAAAAAGGGTGAGGAGAGAAATAACCTTGTGCTACTTAGCTTACAGAGCTTTTAAGCCCATTGCCATACAGTTATCGAGCTTCTGGATTTTATAAACTGCTATGCCAGCAGAACTTGAAAGCTCTTGCTTCAGAGCTATTGAGACTGAAGCTCTGCCGGTTTTGCCATTGTAGGGTGTAAATTGTTGGCATCAGTAAATGCATACTTACTCTGCAGACATATGGAGCATGTGCGTTTTATGTACACAAATGTAGATTTTGGATTATTTTACTGTTTTGTATAAAAGAGGTGTAAAACACGACGCTTAAATTACTTAAATTAATTATTTCTAATGATTTTGTTTGAAATGTATTACTAAGGCGCAAGCTCTGATCCTGCAGTGAGTTCAGTGTAGGATTGGGGCCTTATCCAATAAATTTGAGACTTGATCAGGTTTTATAAGTTTTATTAACCAAGCCAAAATTCAATGGTGAACTAAAGAATGTTACAAAAACTAAATTAAAGATATATTAACAAGAATTATATTAGTTAATACAATTTATCAATTAAACCAGCATAGTACATAACTCCATACTACTATTTTGTGAAGATAAGTTTTTATCCTCATATGGATTCTTACTATAGATCATTTTAAAGGCAACTAAGTGATTAGAAATCCTAATCCCATTGCTAGTTTTGAAAATTTTACCCAGTGACAATCAAAATAAACTCTAACATACTGATTTTAATTGATACTTAAAAAATACTCCCTAATATGAACAATGGATTTAGATTTTTTTAGCTATTGAAAATGTGTGTTTTTATGTCATTGCCCTGTGACTCAGAAATGAAAGGATTTTGTTCAGTTTCCCAAATTATATATACATTATATAATTATATTCATCTAAAGGCAGAGAACGGAATGGCAGAGAATGGAAAATTGCAGTCCAAAAGGTGAATGTTACAGAAAATGGAGTGTGAGAACACAAGGTTAGAATGGAAACTGTTTGCAGCATTAACTATGCTTGTGACCAGCAAGCATTATAATACATATAAAGATGCCCTTTGGCAGTGTAATTATGTCAAACAAAGAAAAGCATTAAGAAGATAGTATATGAAATATAGTCCATAAAAGAATCATAGACTTTAAGGTCAGAAGGGACCATTATGATCACCTAATCTGACCTCCTGCACAATGCAGGCCACAGAATCTCACCCACCCACTCCTGTATCAAACCTGTGTCTGAGTTACTGAAGTCCTCAAATCATGGTTTAAAGACTTCAAGGTGCAGAGAATCTTCCAGCAAGTGACCCATGCCCCATGCTGCAGAGGAAGGCGAGGTGTCTTAAACAAAGCTGTTAAACAGCCTATGTCAGCCTGGGATCTGTCACCACCAGATTCTTAGAAATGGTGGCTGTGGCTAGGGTGACGAGACATCTCGATAAAATCGGGACTGTCCTGATTCTGAGGAGTTTGTCCCGCGTCCCGATCAGAGTACGGTTGGGATGCCATTTGTCCCGATATTTTGTTTCCTGGTCTTCGGCAGCAATTCGGCGGAGAGCCCTTCAGTCGCGGACTGTCTTCAGCGGTATTTTGGCGGCGGATGCTTCTGTCTTTCGTGGCAGGGTTTATTACCCGCCACCAAAATACCACCGAAGACCGTCCACGACTGAAGGGCTCTCCGCTGAATTGCCGCCGAACTCCCAGACAGTCTCGATATTTTCCCCTTAACGTCTGGTCACCCTAGTTGTGGCTGTCTTTCATTAGATTAGGACAGTTAGGGCATCCGTGGTGAGAGAAACTTTTCTATCCTGAACTTTCAGATTTGGGCCATGGGGAACCAGCATAGCATTTCCTTCTTTAAATAAATAAGGGTAGCTAGGAAGAGGACTAATTTCTTAGGCGCTCTGGAGATGAGAACACTGTTCATTGTTTTTAAATTGGAGAATATTTAGTGTTATATCAGCAGTGAGATCTGACTCTCACTGTTCTGAGAACGAGGTCTGGATTGCTATAAAGTAAATACAAAATCAGTCAAGTGAATTCTTCATCACCTGTCTCTGCAGCATACAGAAGGCAGTTTTGCCTTCCAAGAATGTCTACCCCTCTACAACGCCCAAAGCAAGAGATTACAGTAAAAGTTATTAAAACCCCTGCATGACAAAATCAATAGACTACAATTTTCCATGGCTTAATATAAAAATAATCAGAGAAACAGTGGCTCGAATGAAAAATATTGAGCTGCATTGGGGAATTGACAATTTCATGGACAAAGCAGAGGTGAAAACTAAAAAGTGAGCAAAGCCATCCAGTTTGCACCAAGGAATATATCAAAATCATAGCCAAAAAGTATGCTGCAATGGAAAGGTAACTGGAAACCCCAGGGAGAAAAATATCCATTTTGTGGAGAAGATGGATGGGGGTATAACTTTTATATAAAAAGTGCCCCTCACATCCTAATTGGTGAAGTACTTTTGAAGGCAGTGTTAAAACAAATTAATAGAGAGGTGTGGAAAATGGCTATGTGGTTAAAGCAGAGTACTGGGAGTCAGATTCTGGTGCTTTTTCTTGACTCTGCCACAGACTTGCTGTGTGCCCTTGAACAAATCATTTAGAATCTGAGTGATTTAGCACCCACTAAAGTGAACAGAAAGACTCCTATTGACTTGAGTGGGCAGTAGAGCAGACCATCTCTGAGTGTCGGGTTCAGTCTGTAAAATGGACATGAGACCATGAGCAATAAAAGAATCAATCTGTGTCTTTAAAAGTCATTTTCTAATCTGGAACTATAGTCATTATGTGCTATCATAGTTGTCTGGTTATTCCATGGTGTCACCTCCTGGGTGGAGTTAAGGTAGTTTGGGTGCCTCAGTTGTGTATTTTCATACTGTTTGGATTTCTTTTATGTTTAAACGTAATACTGGATTTCCTAGGTTTGTTATGCTTGTGTTTGAAGAGAAATGTTTTTAAGCATAAGTGTCTGATATGTACTCAACTTTAACTCCAGTTATAACGTAAGTTTATTTGGGAATAAATAATCATTAACACTATAGTCAGGCAAACTATTAACTAACACAAAATTGTTAATGATTTAATATTGTAGGGGGGTTATTTGCATATTTAAGTATGTATACTCTGTCTTCCAGGTGTGTTGTCTAACTGAACTCAAAGATTTCTCAACAATAATGCGTCATTGTGAGATGGGCTCTGTGTGTGCTGAGGATGAAGTAGCTTGGCAAGGATGTTTTCAAGCGATTATAGCTTTGTGTCGCCTCCTTACCTGGCTGGATTAGCAAATCCTTTACAAATGGGTTGACACCATTATGTTAAATTGGTTGTGTAATACTTGTTACTCTAGAACTATTGGAATATATTCCTCTAGCAATGACTCAATAGTCATCACCCTTGTGAAATTGACTTATGTCCCAATATTGCCAACCCCAAATGCTCAAATATCATGAGTCAGATCCCCCAAAATTATGAGATTTGCTTTAAAAATCAGAGGATTTTAAATAAGAAATCTTGGGATTTTTCTTTGTCTTTAGGCTTTTGAACTTGTAGGACACATTTGGGTCACACTTCCACAGTTGTCTCTGTAACCACAAGGTCTAGAATCTTTATTTATTTATGTATCTCTAGATATAAAAGTAAAGTAAAATAAAATGAATGAGGTAGTGTGACTGGGGTCCTGGGAAGCTGCACTGACGTTACTCCGTTTCGGGCAAACTGCAAAGAGTGGGGCAGACAATCCCCAAAGCTGGTGGATATTCTAATGCTTAGATTTACCAAATGAGCACAAAAGAGCTTCTACAATACCTTACTGGTTGTGCAGAAGCCAAAACACAGTTCCCTTATAGCAACTCAGCCTTGGGCGTCCACTCAGACGCCCAAGTCAAATATGATGAGGATTACTGAAAATCTTATCCATCATATAAGAAAGTTCTACCAATTCCAAAAGATCAGACACATTACCTCCCAAGTTAATGAATATTTCAGATCTTACCGAAATGCACGCTTACAGCTAATTCTTATTAACTAAACGAAAATTTATTAAAAAAGAAGAGAAAGAGTATTGGTTAAAAGATCAGTGTACATCAGGAATCATAACACTCAAAAACCAGTAGGAGAACACTTGAACCTCTCTGGCCACTGAGTAACAGACCTGAAGGTGGCAATTTTGCAGCAGAAAGACTTCAAAAACAGACTCCAACGAGAAACTGCTGAGCTTGAATTGATTTGCAAATTAGATACCATTTACTCTGGCTTGAACAGAGACTGGGAATGGCTTTGTCATTACACTACTTGAATCTATTTCTTTATGATAACTATCCTTGCACCTTGTGTCAACTGTCTGTAATTGGCCATCTTGATTATCACTACAAAAGTTTTTTTCTTGCTGATAACAGGTCTTAATTAATTAGCCTCTTAGAGCTGATATGGCATCTTCTCCGTATGTGTACCTGTATATATATATATACTCCTCTTATATGTTCCATTCTATGCATCCTGTGAAGTGGGCTGTAGCCCACGAAAGCTTATGCTCAGATGAATTCGTTAGTCTCTAAGGTGCCACAAGTACTCCTGTTCTTTTTAAGTATGCATACAGACATGAGTACCATTCTGAGATCAGTTTTATAGTAGAGGTGGTGAGCTTTGTAGTTGCAAAGAGTTCTTTCAGAATTAGTCCATAGTTTATAGTCCAGTGTTCATATTCATGGTGATCCAGATGGGACTGGAGATCTGAGTTAAAAAGGAGCAGGACCTAAGCAGATCTGAGATAAAAAAGGAGCAGGACCCAAGGGTTTTTTATGCAGTTCCAGGCCTTCTCTTGACAGTTCAGAGTCCTTAGGCAAACAATAGGCAATCATCCAGACTCTGAAGTAGACCTGTTTCCTAAGTATCAAGCTATAAGCTAAAAATCTTATTTTTAAATGGTGCTTTAAATGTAGATAGCCTACACATATAGTTAAATTTATATCTAATCTTCAGGGGCGGCTCCAGGCCCCACCACGCCAAGCATGTGCTTGGGGCAGCATGCCGTGGGGGGGCGCTCTGCCGGTCGCCGGGAGGGCGGCAGGCGGCTCCGTTGGACCTCCCGCAGGTGTACCTGCGGAGGGTCCGCAGGTCCCGCGGCTCCGGTGGAGCATCCGCGCTGCGGGAGGTCCACCGGAGCTGCGGGACCAGTGGACCCACCGTGGGCACGTCTGCTGGAGGTCCACCGGAGCCGTGGGACCAGCAACCAGCAGAGCGCCCCCTGCGGCGTGCCGCTGTGCTTGGGGTGGCGAAATGGCTAGAGCCGCCCCTGCTAATCTTCAAACAGATGATAAAGCTGATTGCTTAAACACAAGATTAAATACACATCTTAAGACCTCATACAACTTATTTCCACAAACCATCAACTCTCATCTGTCTATGCAAAAGAAAGATAGTAAGATCTCCAGCTGTTTTCCACCATTTGCAGGTGATCTGTTCTATATTTCAAAGAGAAATCAATACAGTGATATCCGTATATTTACAGGTTTCAGAGTAGCAGCCGTGTTAGTCTGTATCCGCAAAAAGAACAGGCGTCCTTGTGGCACCTTAGAGACTAAGAAATTTATTTGAGCGTAAGCTTTCGTGGACTATATTTACAATTCATTTAAATGTTAATATCTCCTTTTGATCTCTGAATTAACAGAATACAGCATAGAGAGGAACTGTTTGATTACATTGTCAGCCTCTAAGCATGTGTGTGTAAACACACAAAAACACAATCATCATCTACCAATATGTCCCTAAAGGTTGAATTTGGGTGATTTATCCTGCGGGATGCTCGACCCTTTTGGCCATGTATCACAGGTGGAGATTCTCATATATGTTCATTTGACTCTAGGATCTGAGGCCTTAAGAAAAATATTGCAAGACTCACAATAAAGTAGAGAGACATGAACACAGATGCCCTCTGTTCCCCACAGTTGCTTGTTCCCCTTTGGCTCCAAACTCCTTTTGCCCCCAGTGTTTTCCTGAGAGTCCATCTTTTCATAATATAGCTGTCCAGCTATGCAATCTTACTGTCTTTTGAGTTTCACTTTTGCATAGACTGATGAGAGTTGATGGTTTGTGGAAATTACTTGTATGAGGGTTTATGGTGTGTATTTAAACTTGAGTTTAAGCAGCCAGCTTTATAATCTGTTTAAAGATTAAACATAAATTTAAATATATGTAGGCTATCTAAATTTAAGCACCATTTAAACTAAGGTTTTTAGCTTATACCATTTTTATTTTGAATGTTTCCATTTTTACCATTCTAAGCAATGTAGAAAGCTATTTTATTTCTCTCAATAACAAACCTAGTTTATTCTAAAGATTTGCTGCTTTATGCCTACAACAAATCAAACTTAGAGAAGTACTGCTTATTTGTTTGCAAGTATATTTCTCTGTGACATCTGTTTTTTAAGAACCTGAGATCTGCCATTAATAATGAGTTATAAGAAATGCAAATCTGTTCAGCAGAAAGAATTATTCCTGTCCTTTGAGTTTTGATTATTAGCATTTCTCAAAGGCAAGGGTGGCTGAAATTTGCAGCATTAGTCAGTCACACAAGAGAAGGAAGTTTCATAAATGCAGACAGATGTCACTTAGGTGAGCTTGTATGCAACAGGCCAATCATTTCTGCATGAACTGGTAAAACTACTATAGGGAGTTCTTATCTCTGAACTTAAGTCAGGAACATTAGTCAAATGGCAATACATTCTGTAAGTGTAGCGCTCCAGGGGCCTCATTATCCTATCATTTTCAGTGAAGTCAATGAGAAATGAATACACAACTAACAGACTGATCAGGTCCTGGTAGTGTATTTGGAATGGGAACATTATGAATTTAAGCCAAAATAATTCCCATACTAGGAAAAACATTCAGAGGGCAAGAATTTCCCCAACGCTTCCACTAGATCAGTGGTCCCCAAGGGAAAGTCAGGGGTAGGGGGAAGGAGTTAAATAATTAAATAAGCAAGTTATTACCTTTTTATTTAAAACTTTTAAATAAGAATTGATAAAAATTCATACTGTTATTTGTCCACTTGTAACTTAAGACATTGTCCATTACTTTATATAACTATTTATTTTAAAAACTCTGCTATATGAATTAGGGAAAACCCGTGTTTTAAGTATTAGTCAGTGGTTAGGATTGGAAGCAGAGTACCTTTTTTTTGTTGCTTGGCAACTATATCTTCAAGAAAGTTAGGAGTGTTTTCAAGTTGCTTCCTCTTTTTCAGCGATGGAGGTTTCTGTAATAACTAGAACTTTTAAAACAGAGATAGTGGAGAGGAGAAGGGAGGATGGGAAAGCAACCTAGGAAGGGAGGGAAATCTGAGCCGAGGGAGATTAATTAATTTTGTCAAGTTATCTTAGGCTTTGTCTACACTTACAGTTTTGCAGCGCTGGCAGTTACAGCTGTGGTCGTACAGCTGTGTACGGCCAGCGCTGCAGTGTGTCCACACTGACAGCGACCAGCACTGCAGTGTGTCCACACTTTGCACCAGTTGCAGCGCTGTTGTGAGTGGTGCATTGTGGGCAGCTATCCCACAGAGCACCTCGTCCCATTTTGTCGCTGTGGGTTGTGGGAAGGGGACGGAAGGGTGCGGGTCATTCCGCTTTCCTGTTCCAACGACCCGTGCTTGCCTGGAATCGGACCCCAATGCCTAGAAGGGCCCGCACCTTAGGCACCTTTTAAAAAAAAAACAAAAAAAAAAAAAACTTACCCCGTCCCCAGCTGCGGTCTGCTCCATGGTCCGCTCCTTTGAGTGAAGCGCCGGGGGAGCGCGGCATGGGCCCCGCTCTCCCAGCTAGAGCTCCAGCCGGGCGGCGGGGCTTGCGGCGCTCCGGCCGGGGGCTCCAGCCATGAGAGTGGGGAGCGGTGGGGCTTTTGTCGCGCTCCGGCCAGAGAGAACGGAGTCGCGCGGAGGCTTGCCGCGCTCTGGGCCAGAGCAAGCGGGAGGGCAAGCCCGCGACCCCGGCTGGAGCTCCGGCCAGAGCACGGCAAGCCCCCGCGACCGCCCCGGCTGGAGCTCCGGCAGGAGCTCCGCGACCCGGCTGGAAAGCTCTGCGCCTTCCCCTTTAAATAGCCCCCCTGAGCCCTGGGGCAGTGAGGGGGGTATTTTAAAGTCCTGGGGCTCCAGCTGCCTCTGCCACCCCGGTCCTTCAAATAGCCGCTGGAGCCCCGCCTCCCTCTTGCATTCCCAGCGCTCCCGCGGCTATTTAAAAGGTCCCCCCGGAGAAGGGGTTTGGGGGCTACTTAAAGGGCTGGGGTTCCAGCTGCCTCTGCTGCACCCCATGACCTGCCCACACCAGTCCAGCCCCCCTGCCTGCAGCCAGCTCTGCACCCCGTGCCCACAGCCACCTCTGCCCAACACCTACCTGTCCTGTCTCCAGCCAACCCCTGCCACACACCCTGCAGCCTGCCCAAAGCCAGCCCCCCCCCCACACACTGCTGCCCGCACCAGCTCTGCACACTCTGCCCAGCCCGCATCCCCCTGCCCTGTTTCCAGTCAACCCCTGCTGCTGCACCCACTGCCTGAAGCCAGCCCGCCCCACACCCCCTTGTCTCCAACCAGCCCCACATCCCTTGCCTGCCTGCAGCCAGACCCTACCTCCAGTCAGCCCCTGCCCTGCCTTCAGCCAGCCCCCATGTCCACTGCTGCCCTGCAGTTTTCCAGGGCATTAACCCTGCAGGGAGCAGCTGGAACCAACACATGTGCACACCCCCAGGGAGTGGCGGGGACCCACACATGTGAAACAGCAGTCATTAATAACCAATCAACAGCATATATGATGCAATGTATATAATTTTATTATTCATATAGTTATGGAAAGTAAAATAATACATGAAAGAAATGAGAGGCTTTTTTCCCCCCTTTTTTTTTAAGTCATCCCTGCCGATCTGTGCTTCTCTTGGTAGTCAATTTCCTTTCTCTTGGCAGCCTTCTCCTTTATCTTGGCAGCCTGTTCCTTTTTCATGGTTTCCTTATCCCTCCAGTCTTGCAACTTTTTATTTTCTGTGGAATACAGATTCTAACTGCTTTCACCATCTCTTCTTAGTCTTCCTTGGTTTTTTTTCTTAAGCTTTGCTGTCTTTCAGAAGTCTGCACTGATGGAGCAGTATTCAAGGTCACTTTAAAAAAAAAAACAGAGAGAAAACTGTTAATACAGAGCCTGCATTGTTTTAAGAGTTTTTGTAGCATCATTTACACATTCTGAGCATAGCACAGAGAGGCCGCAGCTGCAGATAGAGATGGCGAGTTTCCCCACACGCGGCTCACAGTGGAAGGGGGGGAACGTGGGCTGCGTGGCTCACCTGGGAAGGGGTGGGGGTGGGGGTTGCTTCACTCTGGAAGCCATGGGGGTTTCTGTGACTTGTGAAAGCAAAAGAGCAAAGAAATAAAAATCTGAGCAGCTACAGGGAACATTGGAAGCCATGAACCCTAACACTGAACCCTACACCCACATCTGCCACAGCAGCTACTCTCAGAGCCATCTTGCACACACAGCTCACCTGGGAAGGGGGTGGGTGGGGGTTGCTTCACTCTGGAAGCCATGGGGTTTCTGTGGCTTGTGGAAAGCAAAGAGCAGCTACAGGGAAATAACACTGAACCCTACACCCACATCTGCCACAGCAGCTACTCTCAGAGCCATCTTGCACATGCAGCTCACCTGGGAAGGGGGTGGGGGTTGCTTCACTCTGGAAGCCATGGGGTTTCTGTGGCTTGTGGAAAGCAAAGAGCAGCTACAGGGAAATCAATGGGTTATTCCACATCTAGGCATGCTTGCAGGCAGCCATAGCCCCCCTGCTCCAAAACACATTTGCATCCTTATAATAAAAGCTTCTTACCAGGAACAGGCTCCTCTGCTGGTTCCTCACTACCAAGTCCCAGCAGCTGCGACTGGCTAGCTTCTTCCTGGCTGGAAAATAGCTCCTGCCTGCATGACTCCTGGGAGTCTCCAAACACCTCAGTAGCCTCCCTCTCGGGTTCCTCTACAACCTCCCCCTCCTCTCCAGGCTCTGAGCCCAGGGCAGTGGAGTGCAAAGTGATGACCAGAGAGGCTGAAGAGGAATGCTGGGATAAGTCCTAATACCCTGGAGGCCAATAAAAACGCTGGTGAGTGTCCACACCTGATGACCAGCGCTGCATCACCAGCGCTGGTCTCGCTAAACACCGGAAGCAGACCCAGGTGTACAGCCAGCGCTGCAAACAGGGAGTTGCAGCGCTGGCTGAGCTTTTAAGTGTAGACACCTGCTAAGTTGCAGCGCTGTAACCCCCTCACCAGCGCTGCAACTTGCAAGTGTAGACAAGGCCTTAAAGAACAAGCGGCAGTGGCGTATTTAGCAAACAGAGAGGATATAAAAAAATGTAAATAGTGTATAAAAATATTTGAGAAAGAAGGTTATATGATTGAATGAGAAATGGGGCTCGATGGGTTAAAGCAGTTGGGAACCCATATCCCTGGGTTTTAATCCTGATTTTGAGAGGAGTGAGGGTTGTTATCTGCTCTTTCAAAACCTGAATTTGTTCTCTCAGTGTCTGTTGCTGTTGTCTGCTGAATGGATTGCAGGATTGCCTTTCTTTGCTTTTGGGGCATGGATCAGCGTTTAGGTTACACTCCTTGTCAGTACCTGGCCCGAGCTGAAGAAGCTAATGATCCAACCAGTGGACCAAATTCAGTGAGGAATCCTGGTCATGTGCCACTTGAGGCATGTTGCGCATACATTAAGAAACTGCTTTTAACTGTTTCTGGGCAAATCCACACATGAATGCATCAATTTTAGGTGTTAACTCGCTCACTCCAGGTTTTTCACCTTGACATTCTTTTTTATCCACTCCTCCGTGATTAAGTTGCAGCTCCTGTCTCCTAATGTTCTCTGTGAACTGTTCCATTTTTTCCTTTTATCTGATTTACCAATCCAGAGTCTACTTCCCCCTCCTGTGCACTTACTGCCCCCTTTCTGACAGGCACCAGTTTTGGTCTCATAAGAACGGCCATATTGGGTCAGACCAATGGTCCAGCTAGCCCAGTGTCCGGTCTTCCGACAGTGACCAATGCCAGGTGGTTTAAGTTTGATTGGAACCTGGCTCTTATTGTACAGTGGTGGTTGCAATGCAGTGGCCTGTGCCCATGAGTTGTTACGTGGTTGGTCTGGGTCATTCCACATGTCCCCATTGCAATGCCCATTCCAATCATCCCCTGTTTCATCTTCTAATTTTGCTAGAGCCACCTTTTTCCATTTCTGTCCCCATTCTTCAGGCCTTGTATAAATGCCCAAAGTCCATTGTAGCCCAAAGAGATTTATAACGGGGGACGGCATTTCTCTTCTTTTGCAGATTCTCTACAGCTGTTTCCAATTTCCTATTTTGTTCCTGTACTTGCTGTACCATATAATGTCTCTGGACTGCTTGCCATCCTGCTAAGAGAGAGTTTTCCAGACCTCTCTTCCTTCTTTTAACTCTTTTTTGGTTTCTGTTATTTGCCCTGCCAATTCTGTGGCGTGTTGTCTTAACCATTTAACAGTCATGGCTATAGTTGCCAATATTCTACCTTTTTTTACTCTAATTGTTATTTTTAAAGCTCAGTCTCTGCCATCACTTTACATATTCCAGTCCATCATTTTCCACTATCTTTTTTTTTTAAAACTCATATGGACTTCCTTTGAGGGCTGTGCAGTGTATCCATACCTTATCAAACTGTAGGGATTTGAAGGGAGAGAATAAGAGGGGTTCCCTAGCTTGGATTTTTCTGCTGTATTAGATCGCGATTCCTACAGAGGACAGCTTGCCTACTTATCGGATGAGCGGTCAGGGTCACCAGTGTTAGTTGTTGGCGGTGTGTATATTCTGTGTGTGCTGTGCTGGCTCTGCACAGCTAGCCAGCCCAGCAGACCTTGACTGAACTGTCCAAAGAGACCACAGACTCAGGTCAGTGGCGGAGGTGCTGGGCCAGATTTATTGTCAACAAAGCATGGTCCTAGCTCCCTGGGTCAATGTCTGCGATTACACTAGCACATGTATGCCTGTTACAATGGACCAATTCAGTGAGCGGCAGGACTTTCTGCTCTCCTCTAGGCCGGAAGATGATGAGGACGAGGTATCTCAACATTTATTGATTGAGACAATCAACTGGGATAAACATCTTAGGTACCACCTTACGTGTCTCGTGACATGTTCATTACTTCTCCTTGTACCTTTCTCCTGTGTTTCAGACAAAGCATCTACGTTCATCACTTCTGTCAAATCATCTTGTGCTGGCTTGGGGTGTCCTTATGCTGATCTGCTGGAACACGTTTACATATTCAGTGTGTTTTAGCGATGCTGCTGGTACTTGTGTCAAGTTCTTTTATCAGCAAGCATCTGCTTTTTGACAGGGCCTGACTTTTGCTCATAGCATAACTTTTGGTGACTTTGGTTCAGTGCTCAGGCCATGCTTCAGGCTCTTGCTTCGTACTACACTACCAAGTGGCTGCTGGTAGGAAGCCCAGATCTGTCCTTTACTCTGGGTTTCAGGCCAGGTAACCTATAACATGAAGCCAAGGTCTATATCTCTTAGATATAGCTGCAGTTTCCCTGGGCTGCTTCCTACTTTACTAGATTCTCCCCTCTCTGGGTTTGCCATCCTCCAACACCTTCCACTCGGGAGTGACTGTAGCCTACTTCCTTGCAGTCTTTCCCTGCCCTTGCAATAGTCAACAACCTGGCTATATACTGGCCCCACCTGCTCCTGCTCAGCCGAGCTTACTCCTAATTAGTGGCCTGCTTCCTGGCTCCTCCTCCAGGTCTACTCAGGGGTTTTAATTGGCCTTCCGGGCCACCTTAACCCTTACCAACCCAGCATGGGACAGAGGTCTCATCACATACGCTAACATACATTTAAAGAGCACTGATATACAGTCTCCTATCTGACATTTCCTTGGATTATTTAATTCACCATTTTCTTTGAAGTTCAGCCAGAAGAGCTCTGAGTATTTTAGCTCTTTGCGTGTGCACTCTGCTCTGCCCCACCTCTTCCTGCTCCTGCCCTGTCTGGTAAGTGGAGCGACCTGGTCCCAGCCTGCTTTGCTCCCCTGGCTCCCAGCGGTGCAACCGTTGAGTGCTGGAGGGCAGGTCCTCCCATCCCCCAAGGCTGGGAGCCAGGGGAGCAGAGTGAAGCAGGCTGGGGCTGGGGGGTGAGTTTCCCACTGCCCCCCAGCCTCACTCCGCAGAGCCCTGGGGCCCCACACAGCCCCATGGTTAGGGGTTCCATAGGGGACCAAAATGGCTAAGAATGGCTCTGAACTCACTATTCCTGTCAAGCAGGGAATGGGTTTGTTAATTTGTCCTACAGAAAAGACATCACCTCCTCAGCAGCCAAGAAAATGACAAAACATCCAAAGTGTAGAACTGCTGGCAAATATTTTCAACACCACTGCAGCACAGGAGGAAAAAAGTCATACAAGAAGGAACCTAGACCAGGAGGAAATTAGAACACTTGTGCTGCTGTCTTAATGTGTGGCATTGTTTTAAATTACATTCATGGTAAAAGTTAGTCCTAATAGCTAAGGTGTGGCTGCCTGGGAGTTCAGCTGGATGAGAGGGTAAATGAAAGGTCAGTTCATTTTTCAGAGGAATGATTTTATATCCCTGACCGTCTTCAGATCTAGATACTATATACTTTTTTTTTTTACACTTGTTTTAGCTGAGACAGAGATCTATATACATAATCTACCCCCCTCAGATATCTTGTGCGTTTGAGTCCATGAACAAGTGAATGCAAGTGAATTTCAGTGATGTATAAATATCAGGAGTGTGATAATCTCTGGCAAATGTAATACAATTTGCAGCTGCTTGACAGTTTCTTAAAGGCTTCCCACATTGCCAGTGACAATTTCACTATATGCATTAAAATGTTGCTACCATTAGTAGCTCAAATACCAGTCATATTTTAAAAAAACATCCTAGTTTCAGATACATTCCCTAGTTTATGCCTGTAGAGACAAATGCTTTTTAACTTTTGAACTGTCAGGTTGCTGAATTGAGTAAAGTTTTCTTTTAATTGATTCTGAACCTCATGTTAAACTACACATCAGAACAGAAGCTTCTTGTACAAAATTATGGCAAAATTTCTCATGGTTTATGATGTTCATATTACTGGGCTTTTTCATTTTTTGTTACAACAGTCACAGTTCTGATATAAGAATCGCTGTTATGTGTTTATACATCACATATTTTGTAGAACCTCTTACAATTAATGATTTTTCCCCACAAAAATGCAGAAGAGCCTCCCCTTTTTACTCTAATCAGTTGTACAAATTATAGTAGCTGTAAGGAGACCACTACCAGTAATATATAAACATTATATACTCTCCTACATATTTACAAAGAATGTTTACATTTCTTTTAATTGTTAACAAATTTGTTTTCACTGTGTAATATAAAAAGAGTTTCTAGCCCTCATGATGGCAAAGATGACCTTCGGAATGTGAATTGGCTATTAACTGATGGCTTGATATCTGCCTGAGTCTGCAGCCAGTCTGAAACATGAGTTCTAAGCGCTTTGAATGTCTGCCTTTTGTTTCAGTGGGCTGCTAGTACTGAAGACTGACATTGTTTTTGCTTAACTTATAAGCAGTAAATGTCAATATTGATTTCCTTTCAACAGTAGCTTCCAATGCTTTTCACTGTAGAAGTTACTGTTGAAATGGAATCAATATTAATGTTCACTGCCTATCATTTTAGCAGGAACATCAAGTTAATATGCAAGCTTTTGTGTGTCATTGTTGGCTGTTTCGACAGATATTGAGGTGGAGTGGGATAACTAATGACTTTCAAGAATTGTTGTAGTGGGGAAGAAAAAATTCACACACATCCCTTCCAAATTTAACTCTTTTCCCAAAAGTGGGAGGGAGGCAATGTTGTATGTGCTCCCAAGTACCTGAAGCTTGCCACCTGGAAACCACAAACCAAAACCATCTCCCACATCATCTTGGGGAGAAAAAAGCACCAGCTGTTCCGTACCCAAATGCCAAAACCTCCAGCTGTCACTTGCCTGGATGCCAAAGCCTCCAGATAGCTCAGAAGGTGATGTTACTAATTGTCAGTATAATGACACAGATATGACAAGTATTTGCAACACATTTAAAATCTGGGTCAATGGAAAATAAAATCAATTGAGTTTAATATCAAAATAAATTAATAAAACAATGTTGTATTGAATGACCTGGATTAGAGGGATGGTGAATGGGGTGGGATGGTCAATGCTGCATATTTTAGCTCTAATGTGCTTGTTAGGATGCAAGATCCTCACAGTATGTAAGTTATATGCTAAAGATAGGCCTGAGCCTCCATGTTCTGATCTGGATCCAGATTCTGACATACACCCTTTCCCCCAAGTTTCAGGTGTTCAGATCCTAGCTTTTGAACAGCCATGAAATTCTAATCCGAGTCGTGTTTCATATTCTGAATCTCCACAAATTTCAGAGTGGGTTTGTTTGGCCGAGGTCCATCTCCAATATATATATAATGTTTTTAAAATATAACGCATATCTTTTTATTTGTCTGACCATTATACCTAATGGTCACATAATACAGTGATGCCTAATATAGCGTAACTTCTTCACAGGTGAGCGTTTTGCCACCCATCAATATTGTTGTATAGATTAACTAAAAAAAGCGATTAATACAATGAGAATTATTACCAAGGACATAATTGGTTTTATACAATAATATTAGGCAACATGCTGCTAATTCTCTAAGCATGTGGAAGCAAGTAGATGAAAGGAAAATGGTGGAGGAAATTCAAGGAATATAATTTTGAGGAAAAAGAGGTTGATGTAGTAAAGATACTCTCCACCACTGCCCCCTGGTGCACCACTTCAGATTACTCACTTGAAGATGTCTAGACAGGAACTAAATGTAACATCTCTCTAAATTATCCAGGTCAGGGTTTAATAGGGTTGAAGAATTATTGCTGAAAAACTGGAGATTGCTGAAGTACTCCTCTACATTGGGTGTTTATGTTCAAAGGCAAAAATAAAGTTTGTAATTTAATATACTGTGCTTCTGCATATTGTATGCAAGCATAAACTCCTTACAGCCCTAAACTATACTTATATACTAGGCAATGGTTCTTTTATTTTGTTCTCTCTTGACATTCTCAGGCAGCCAGTTTGAATTTGTGCGGAAAGAGGCAATTGTTTTTGGAAGTGCCCCACTCTGAACAGTGACTCTAACAATGAAATTGTGTGGTTGCATGTTTGTGTCTCAATGATATCCTCATTTGACACAGTCAATGATAGAGTGAAGATATTTTTTACTGCCATCCCTGCAGACCAAACTTCAACTTTAAGAGTAATGGTGGTTTCTTTCCTCTTTTGCATCATTACCAGAAATAAGACTTTATGGGCCAATTTCACTTTCCGTGATACGTATGTAAACCTATTGCCTTCTATGAGTTTGAACAAATATAACTGACTGGAAATTAACAATTGTATTCATGCTCAGGAAGGTATAGAATCCTATTCACTCTCTCTTCATGAGTTGGCTTCTGCAATTCCCACAGGATTAAAAAGTAGTGACGTAAACAGATATGATTCTGAACATCTACAAGGAATGCATCTATTGCATAGGTAATAGACATCTTTAGATAGTCATTTTTCAGAATAAAACTGTGCTGTTGGTAGTTTCATTTTCAGTGTAATACATAAGCTTTTACCATATTTACGTGGATTCTGCTTGGACACTCTAAAGTTAGGCCAATTATTCATGTCTTTATGCTCACCCGCGATGACTTTTAGTAACATGCTGCCGCTAACCTAGGGTCACCTGAAGCCCAGCGTAACTATCTGCAAAGCATGACTTCAGTAAAAGCTCTCAGATTTAATAATGGAAACTGTATAGTTATCATAGACAAAATCAAATGAAATAGGTGGTAACACAATCGGAGATAAGCTTACAATGATTTTAACAGATGATTCTGGTCTTTAAAATATACAGAATTCCTAAACAGCTCATATTCTCTTCTTTGCAGCCAGTGTAATATGCAGGTTCAGTTTACAGACTTTTGATTTTTATGTTGGTAGATGGAGACATTCAAATTCCTATATTTGCTTTGCAATTATTCACTTGTGACAGTACAATCCTGTTGTTTTAGTATAGAATGGATTATATTAACATTAGTAGAATGGCATAATGGGGTTGGACCTAATGGCATGTACAGTAACTTGTGAATATTTGTCATTTTCCTCTCTGATCACTTTGTATTTTAAAGAGAATTGTTTTCAGCTTAGCTTTTCATTTACAGTACCAGTTAATTCTCTTATATCTGTTACAGCTTGCTACTTTAGAATTCCCTCCAAAGAAGCTATTTGGAAATAAGGATGAAAGAGTGATCGCGGAACGGCGGAGTCACTTAGAGGTAATGGTAATTTTTTAACAAACGTTTGAGAGTATATTTAGACAGAGTTGTGTCTGCCTGACCTGTAGGAACCATTCCCATATGCCAGAAGTTAAACAGTCTATTTGTAAGCGTGAAGTTACTTGCTGCTTCATTTACCACAGGAGATGGCAGCAGTAGATTGCAAAGTAATGAAACATGCTTATGAAAAAAAAACCTTCTGGTCTTTTTTAAAAAAAGGCACCTTTAGTTTTGTTCATAGGAGGTAGATTTATTTAAGAAGGAAAAGGTGGTAGATGAGGTGAAGTAAGCATTCAGTGTAGACAGATGGTCTCCACACAGCGTAAGATTTTAAAGAAGATTGCCTACTATAAACTCAATTTACTAACTGAAGCTTTGCAATATTTTATCTTAATTACTGTATCAGAATATCTGGGGATGAAGATGCAAGCACTCTTTAGGCTTCATTGAGCTTTATTTGTAATCTAACTTCTTTTGAATTTACTTTATTTCTTCTCTGAAGTACTATTAGAATTAAGTTTGATTGTAGCATAACAATGTTTCTGATCATTTTCAAATCCTCTTGCTGTGGTGTGCACACAGTACACAGTTCCAACTCAGGGTCGCCTGGAGGATTCCGGGGGCCTGGGGTCTTCAGCGGCGGGGGCCCCCGCTTCGGCAGTAATTCGGCAGCAGGGGGTCCTTCCTCTCTGGGACCCGCCACCGAAGTGCCCCAAAGACCCGCGGCGAGGACCCCCCGCTGCCAAATTACTGCCGAAGCGGGACTGCCGCTGAAGTGCAGTCAGGTCTTCGGCGGTAATTCGGTGGCAGGGGGTCCTTCCGTCCCAGAGCGGAATGACCTCCCACCGGCGAAGACCAGGAGCGGAAGAAGCTCTGGGGGCCCCGAGAGTTTTCTGGGGTCCCTGGAGCGAGTGAAGGATGCTGCTCCAGGGGCCCTGAAAAACTCTCTTGGGGGGCCCTGCTGGGCCCACAGCCTGGGGTAAATTGCCCCACTTGCCCCCCCACCCCGGGTGGCCCTGTTCCAACTTCCAAATCCTTCTAGCTATTCTACAGGGCACCTGTGAGGATTCTGTATTTCATTAATAACTCATTCATCATTATAGCATAGGGTATTTGTGGGGGGGGACATCCAGATTTTGTACTAATGTACATCATTCTGCAACCCTGTTATAGCTAATGGGGTTGCGTGGGGATGCAAGTCTGTATGGAGTTGGAGCCATTGCATTAAGTTAAAATAATAAGAAGTGCGGTTTAAACAGAACAAAGAGAAAACAAAGAAAATTGTATCATACTCTGAACCTTATGATTCTTATTTTTAGTTAATCTTTTTCTACATACCACAGCATTTTGTGAAACTCAAGCATCTCTTCCCACTGACTTTTGTCGGGCTGCTACCCAACAGTGCAATTTCAAAATGTAATCTGTTTTCTGCTTCAGGTTCTTCTACAGTAGTTTAAAATGCTCTTCCTATTACTAAATCTCTGGTTATATTCCATTCTCAGTGCTGGAATTAGCTTCCGTATTTTGTCCCCCACACAGTAACTTAATCTCTTGTCTTTGTTGATTTCATTAATTGATTTTATTTCAGTGTTTATACATGTACATCTCAATATTCTAACTGCTTTGTAAAATGATGGAGTTTAGTCTTGGTTATATAGTATTTATAATTTTAGATATACTTATACAAATAGTCTCTAACATTTTAATTTATTATACCCACCTTAATTAAATTAAACTGTTTAAACCTTATTTATTAGCTATATATAGTTCAGCTATCATAATATCTGGACACTATTTACCCATACATACCGTACATATTCCCACATTACTCAGTAATCCCCAACAAGAAAGAACCCAAACTAGAAATACTAAGGAGCCCAGTGTCTAACTGAATACTAACACCCACTGACAGGAAAAGCCTGGTCAAAGATCTGTGGTAACACTGTAAAAGTGCAATATTTTGGATTACCAATGACAGTGTATTCTGAAGCTTTGCCCCTGCTACTGACAGTGCTTTGCTTTTGGCTCTTATGACTTCTGTGCTGTGAAATTACACCTGAAGTACTGCAGCTAGCTTGGTAGAACAGAGTGACTGAGGCTGTTTTAGCAATAACTGTCTCCAAGATCAGTAAGGCTTTTTTAAAAGCAGCAGAGAATCCTGTGGCACCTTATAGACTAACAGACGTTTTGGAGCGTGAGCTTTCGTGGGTGAATACCCACTTCGTCAGACGCAGGTAGTG
>NC_133771.1:204197441-204225284 GCF_003597395.2 Chelonoidis abingdonii
GCACCCCAGCTATTCTCCGTGACACCAACTGATGTCCTGAGGAACTACCAAACGATTGGTTCACCTCCAGAAACACCATCCACCACCGATCGATGTAAGGCGCTCTACACAAACATCCCACATACAACAGATGGAAAATACACCTGTAGGAACAGTATCCATGATGATGCCACAGCATCATACTGGCTGCGAGGCTCGTGCGTTAATACTCACACACAACTTATACTCAAGGTTTGATACAAATATTATACCTCCAGACAGGCACTGCTATGGCCCCGAATGCCCACAAATAGCGCATACTATGTCTGAACTGGAACAACGTCCTCAGCTCTCGTCTACTCAAGCCCCTTCTCAACCTACGCTACTTGAATGACAATCTCATCAATTGGACCGGTCATGGGTAAGAGACCAAAAATTATCATCCCCTGATTCAACAACGTCCACCCCCACCACAACCCAGCCTGACCAAATCTACACAGGAGATCCACTTTCTAGACACCGACGGTGCAAATAAGCGATGGTCTACATTACAACCATCAACTCAAAAAACCATCCGACCGCTACGCCTACCTCATGCCTCCAGCTCCATCCCGCACATCACACATCCATTGTCACAGCTCAACACTATAGTTTCTTCCCCCGCGTCGACGATTGCCAGATCCATAAAACCAACAGCATAACCCGAACTCTTCACGAAACCGTCACTCTCAGTACTAAGAGACTGCCAAGCTGAGCGACCCTGTAATACACTAAACTAAGTAACTCTCTCCCAGCTAAAGACTTCAATCTCAGACAAGCAGATACCCGACCACTATACCGCGTGCATCTATAATTTAGGAATAACAATCAATCAGAGCCAGAGTGTACCCAGCAAACGAGCTCTTTGCACCCACTTCCACCAAGTTTTGCCAACAGTCCCCAGACAACTCACATCCTCACACAGACCAGAACCCAACAGGACTTCCACTCGCGCGATCCAAACATTATCAGTAGCCCCACACAGATCTTCAAGACCCACATCATCATGACACGCATCATCAGGACACCAACCCATCTACAATGATCCACCAAACTAGAATCTGTGCAGCATGGTCGATCTCACACATCTAGCCCTCATCCCAACCTGATGCCATATATCAAGAGACAACACCTGCCAACCTAAACGCGCGTGCCTAACCATCACCTATACATGACACAACACAGGCCAAGTAGTAAAACCTCATTACACAGGCTAGTCAGCAGACTGAACAACACCATTTCACACATACTGCGACTTAGATCGCACTCCTAACTCTCTGCCGACGCTAGATACATAGAGAGTCATGTTCAGTTCAACCCCACGAGGCGAGCACAATCATAGAACACCCTATACACAGGAAATAGCGCATACCCATCTTAGCTAGTTCGTCCAATCCTCATCTAGCATTCATCCACAAAGCAATGAAAAGTGACTAATAAGTCCGACATCTGCAACATTTGAAAAAAAAAGTGCCATCTTTAGCTAATCTGCCCACTGATCTGCTAGTACAACGTCCTCGAGTCAACTCAATAGAATGATCAGCGCGAACGAGAAAACTCTGGATCACAATGTGAACACAAAACAAGCTAAAAGCCCAGCCATGTAACCAAGTATCAAGCGCAGCATATATACAAAACGCTCTAAGCAAGTCGGACAATCTAGAGAACCTAATCCTCCGCTCCCTACCACCATAGAAAACCAAGAAGACTCAGGACACAGCTTAATCGTCGACTTATCCGGAAAGCAAACACAAACCGATCAGGCCACCAAGACTAGCACTTCCACCAGAGAACATCTAGCATGAAAAAGCTACAGTTCAGTCAGATCTTCAAATTTTCCGCGGGTTAACACGAAGACATCTGGATCTCATTACAAAACGTGAAATAGCACACTTGACCACAATTCGTCAGACATAACCAGTTTCCATCTCACCTGTTTGCCTACAACACAGGAAATGCCCGCGTCTCATGAAACCACCAGCTCGCTACACCACACGGAGCGCCCTCACGCTCGTCCATAGCTGGATACCAACCCTCTCCAGTATCTCTAGCATCCCGTCTACGCAATAATATATTCTACCATTCCCCCTCACGGAGCAAATCCAGACTCACCTGGGGTGTCCGAGCTGACGCAGTGGTATCTACTACACAGAGAAGCCACAGAAAAGCTTCAGCTGGCACTACAAAACGCAGCTATATTTGGACTAAGGAATAGGTCGCCATCCACAAGGAAAGATTCGAACTCATACAAGTCAGCTTCTAACAGATCCGACAACAAACCAGAATAGCGTTCAAGACCACTACCTCTTCATGATACAAAAGCGGGTAATTAGATCCAGAGGACATTAATAACCATATAAATATAGATCATTGAAGCAAACTGAAGTACATGCCACCCAAGAACAATTTGGTGTTAATACATCACCATAATCAACTCAGCGATCCACTATCTTGAAGTGCATTTGAGCTGCTGGCTGAACTACGTTCGACCCGACATCCCTCAGTTAATACCACCGTGAAAGTCTTTCATTACTGGGAATTCAGTTAATTCTACAACTTAGCCATAGAGTCACGGAGGGTCAGGTATCCACGCGCACTCTCTCACAAGTCGATAGTTTCTCATGCTATGGATGGCCATTGCTAACGATAGCATCATCGGCCATTATGGGTTTCTCACGCTGATGATCACTGAATGACTATAATCGACCGCCTCACGATACAGGACGAGCAATGAAACAGTTATATTCAACAACAAAAAGATAAGACTCATCTAAATAGAACGCAATGTATCCGCCATAAGGCATTTAGCAGGATAACTTACAGAACCAAAACTATTAAGCCCCACATTCCGAAGTACAGCCACTTAAGTTGTCCGAGTACCACGCAACTAATCATCTGGTTCACTGCCACAGATTGTCCGAAGTCCGACCACTATTCAGCAAACACACTTCGAAAATAGCCACTACACTAACGAGAGGCAAACTCTCTACAGACAAAACTAGCTTTCAGTCCACTCAACACAAATAATTGTTCTGCCATAAATCATCTCAAAATGCCGAGCGATAAACAAGAAACACTATCATGAAACCTAGTAGAGCTCACAATAAAGAGAGAAGTGCGGCGAGATTCCGCTACCCCACTTCACAATCAAGAAAGTTATACGACATTACAGTATATTTGATAACAACCGAAATCCACGCGGTGGCAGCCCTCATATATATTGAGTCATCACTACCAGAAACACACATATAAACATTTATGTACCTTATATGTCATTTGAGTAAGCAAACAACAACAAATAAGTTCTACCACCTCTAACATCATTACTACACTGCAGCCCACTTACGAGCTCACACTTCACGTGATATCCAGCCATCGGTTCGAACTTGCCGCCTAGTTCTGATCAACAGGCCACCGGGCCGCTCAAATGTCCATACTCACGTCCAGGCCCAAATATGTGCCTCTAAACGCACAAGACAGCTAGATACCAGCTACTCAGTCCGCATCCTATCCAAAACGCTCGTCTATATACACCACAGGACCATATACCTCCTGTGTCTGATAATCACTTGATACCCGAGTCCCCAGCACACAGCCCATCACTCCACTCCTGCACCTCTGCTCCAGCTTCTCACCATAACGCACCTCAGCATCTCGCTCCCCCTACCTGACGGATGAAGCTGCACTCTATTTCCCACGATACCTATAGCCTCCGCCTTATTGCTGCAAGGTGTTCTAAATAGCCCTTTCTGCCGATTGGTTCTAGCAGGTTCCTCTGATACTCTAAGTGCAGCCCCCGCGCACTTACTCTAACAGAAGCCCAGAAATCTACTCTACAGCTACCCCCCACCAACTCGCAGCCGCTTCTTTCTTGGGAGGATCACACACACGCCCACACCCACTACACAAAGTGAGATTACCATACTATACTCCAGACTTATCCTGTATCCCTACTGCCGCGGTGCCACTACATCACAAAGTTAATACAATTATTTTTGAAATGAGAACCTGTACTATCTGTCCTCCCCTGAACCAACAACAAACACTAATGCATTCTCTTTTCATAATCTCTATACTGGAGTTTATTGGATGGCAGCTTGTCAAATAAGCGCTTTCTCACTCAGCCAGATCGAGAACCCGTAGCCACAGTCGAGAAAAACGAATGCTAGCATGAAACCTCCAAGGCTTAATTAACCAGCTTAGACGATAGCTCTGCCACAAAGGCAAAGAAGAATGAATCCCTAAAAAAGTTGCCCAAGCAAGCTGGACTCAACGACTAAGCTCTCACGGAATAGCACCTTCTGTGGAGGAGCCATGCAGGAAGGAAAAAGGAAATCAGAAGAATAACACCACCAAAAGCAGTCATTCTGTCACAGGCAACATCACCATACGCACTGCCCAAGACTCGACAATATAGTCATTTAAAAACGCCATTCTAGACTTCTTCTACAAGAGTCAAAGAGGAAACTACTGACACACCTCCTTAAAACGATCTAACCCTTGAAACATACTCTCGGGAACCCAATTATAACAACTAAACGAGCCAATACCCGCTGCAAGTAAAATAAGACCCTGGAGATCTACCTGTTGTTCTATTCCCAATATCCCAAAAGGTAAAAGGTACTGCATGAGAACCAGAATCACTGAATAGCTTTCAAACATCCCCAAAAAGCCCATAGCTCATATAAGATTAGATGATGAACCCTGGGTTAGCAGGCATATTAAAAGGTGAGCACTTGGGCATAAGGCAAAATAGCACCCCTACCTTCCTAAAGTGAGTCCAACACGAAAAATCTCAAAAAATCCAACATTGTTTTAAAAAGCGAGCTTTATACTATGTCAAAGATAGTGAACTTAAAGATAAGATAATGCCGGCCTGCTAAAATCTACCACAAACTAAAGAAATGGTTATCGTAGATAGAGAGTATCCAAGAGTGAACCACTAATAGCACGGTTAATCTTTGAGCTCTTACATCAGTGAAACAAAACATCGAAATAAACACAATCACTATACAACCAACCAAGATAAATAGCAACTGTAAAATACATCATGTTCTAGGCGACTACAGCTCCTCTATACATAATAAACCATAATCACATTAAATACATAAAAAAAGCAATATAGCTCTATTGTCTTCATACCTTGTGCTTACAACTTGTGAAAGCAGGCGCATTAGAAAGACCGGAGATCAGTGATCCCCTCAAGACTAACAGCAACAGAGACGAGGCAAAGCAACCCCACACATTTCCAAAACTCCCGCTCGGTCTCCTTTCGAATTTGCAAAAAAAAACCGGTCTCCTGATTGAAACTTCTCACACTGGCCATCCCAGGGTGTGCATGCTTCCTCTGCTTTTTAAAGCCAAAAGCTTTGCCTTCACCCAAAGTGAAACAGACTCATTGACATACCTTAGACGGACACAAGAGTTAAAAAACCTAACGCAAGTTATTTTTAGAAGAGTAGGATTGCAATTGTCTGCCCGGCAAAACACAAAAATAGTTTATGATTTATCTTTTCATACGAAAGAAAGAAACTATCTAATGGTCAACTGATGCGACGTTAAAGAACGGAAAATGCAGCCACCCAGAATACCTAGCGATTGTGTGATATTACTATCATAAATAGTTCTGCCTGAAACATTGAACTGATTTTCAGGTCAGTAAGTAATGTTTTTCTCCTGGTGATGACAAAATTCGGTCACTACTGGCTTTCATTCAGAAAAAAAATCATGATCCATTCTTCAAGGTACATTGTTACATGTACCACTAGAAAATACAATAGTGAAGATATGCTTTTATATAATCACCTCTAAGCAGAGAATCCCCTGACAGACTCCCGGCTGCCTGTACCACTATTCCTGCAACATCTCACCAAGGACAGGACAGAACTTTGATGACTAATCAGAATTCAGTTAGTATCTCATCTTGTAGGCACAACTGCTTCTTTCAGCATAGGCCAAAATTTAGGTTTTTCTTACCTTTTGGAATAACCAGACCCATCAAATAAAAAGTTGGTTCAATATTGTCCATTAACAGATGAAGGAATCACGTACCTAACAACTCCCATTCCAGGCTAAATTCAACAGTTTGTCTACAAAATTATCCTTGAATCATCAGCAGCTATAATATCCGTGCTTCCTCACTTTGCATCCGAAAAGTGTAATGGTTGCAAGATTGGCCAATGGCTCGTATTGAAACATTGAAAACTCGCATGAAGAGAAATTATCTTAAGGGACGATTTCCACTGTTCAACTCTATGAATTAAATATATAATCGATTTATGCAGTAGTAAAACTTATTGGAGATTAAAAACACTTATTTTAAATGGACATCCCTTGACGGTTTGGTCAAGGAATTTTTGCATGCTGATGAGATGCAACATTTGCAAACCGCATTCTTTTTCAAGAATTCCTGGTAGTTAGTAGCAAGTTTAATGAATGTCATATACTTGTGTCTTTCTTTCCGAACGCCAAACAGGAAGCCAAAAACTTACTAAGTTTATTGTGATTGTGCATTTTTTCAATCCCAACCAGGCGCAGATATTTTGGAACTCTCATCGAGACTTCTCTTTTTGCTCGGTTGAACTGGTGGTCATGATAGATTTAGAAATCTTCTGTTTTTTGGAGAGGGATACTAGAACTTACATGAAGGTACTTGACTACTGAAATCCCATTTGAGTTGCACTATCTGTCAATGTATCCACCTTGGCTAAGTAGGGAGACAAAGGAGATCACCATCTTGCGTTAAACTATGCAAGCAAACAACGTAGCCGTCCTCAGTAATGAGTAAACTCGAAGCATGTCAATCTTATCCACTGTGATTACATTCTTATAATAGAACATACCTTATATGTCTACTAGTATTCCTTTAGGTGATCAAAGAACAATAAAGTGTATTTTGTTAAGTAATACCGAGACTGTTTAGAATCCATTCTTAATCTGTAAGAAAATTCCGTTGAGATGATAAAGAGTGATGATACCTATATATGTTTTCCACTTATCCATGCCGTCATTGTAATTGAATGGTTCGGTCAGATTGCCCACCACACCACCAAATGAAGCTCCCCACAGTCCGGGTCAAACCTTCCCCTGTGCTGATCAGGAGGGGGGAGTGGGGGGGCGGACCGGATGCCCACCTGCCTGAACGGAGCCCGACCCGACTCCGTTCCAGCCGCCCATCGCCCGGGAATTGAGCGGGCAGAGTGCTGTTGTGCCGTACTCCTGAACAGCAATCAGCTCAACCCTGGTTTCCTTCCCATGGCCATCCTCAAAAACCCTTCTTTTATTCCTCCAACCAAACAGGACTCTTCTTCCTGGTTCTTAAACTTGTCGCTACCTCCAATCCTGCCACCAGAGTAGCACGCTCTCACTCACCAACTCCTTGCCCTTCTTCCTCCACTCCTTGCCTCGTTGCTCCCAGCTCCCACTCACCACTCCTTCCCTCTGGCTCCTCCCTGGCCTGCCCTGGGGTGAGCTTCCTTTAAACCAGGTGCCCTATAGCGTGCCCTGATTGGCTTGGCATGGTTCTAATAAAGTAGCTATTCCACTGCCTCTAGCAAAAGGTTTAATAGCTCACGGTGCCTTCTAAACCTGGGACAACTTCATTTGGTTACCATGGTCCTGATGGATTGTTTAGGCTGGCTACATACCGTTCTCCGTACGTTACGTAGGCCATCTGGCTTGCCACCATCACAGTTTTCCTACAAATACGGATCATTGTAAAAATTGCTTGAAGTTATATGTATCTTAGTGTTTCCGTCTCAGAAGTAAAACTTTCAAGTGCATCCACCTGATAGCAATATCGTGACTTAACTTATCCAAATACATCCTGTTAACCTTGACCATCCACATAATCTTACTAATTCAGCAGGCTTTTGCATGATTTCTTTTAATATAACCCACAGACACCACTCTGTGTCATATTGATTACTGTGAAGTTTGCTACACAGAATTCTCTTTCTCTAGAGATGAGAAAGACTAATATATTCAAATTACCTTGGAGAATTTAAAATTCTGGGCTTCTAGCAATAAATGCTTATGCAGTCCAATTAATTGTTTCATGAGAGATCTGTTGTCGTAAAACTAAATTAATGTTCATGCTAACAACTGTAACTTCACTTAGAATCCAACTGCTTGATTAACATCTGCCACTGAAACAGCCATAAATTTGTTGATTCATTTGTAATAAAATTAGTTGCGATTTCTCTTTCATGCATTAGACTTCTGTAAATAAGGATTATATCTGTTACTATTCTATTTTTGTTAAAAAATATAACAGGAATAGACGTTTGGGGATTATTTCTTTAAACTGTAAGAAACCAAATGAAAAAAGCTTGTTTTCAGTACATTTTCTGTCCATTTGTCAAAAGTGTTTTATGAGAATACATTGCTATTGTTGGCTAGATAGTATTCCCTTAGGAGTGATAGAATGATGGATTGGCAAGGAAATGTCACTCACTGTCAATGCAATTACTGGCCCCACCGATTTTCCCAGTATATCCCATTGCAATCTCTTCACTGATTTTCTCTCCTGAACATTGAAAGAACTACACTCATTAGGAAATACAAGATTAGTCCGGAGATCTCAAAGCTTTACAAATATGAGTACCCCATATCCTCACTTCTGTATTTTGAATACAGTGGCAGCGCTAGCAAGTGGCCATAAATGGGATCCAGGTTTGAAACACCACCAATCCAATCTGTTGTTATCTGAGGTAAACCTATGTTCACTATTAATTTGCTAGCAACATGTGAGCAGGGAGTACTGTAGAAAAAATGTGGTAAATCAAAAGTAAATGTGGTAAATAGAAGTTGCCTTTTTTGCTTGACTCATGCCAGTGAACCGCAAGTACAAAAGACTTCAAAGCGCTGTTAATTCATTCAAAAGCGATTATTAAAAGACAATTGTTAGAACTTCTAGTGAATACTTCAGCGACCTAATATCAAGCCTTAGAAGGAGCTGAAGCACAGCTTCTCATTAGCATGGTCTTCCATTGATTGCTACATCTAGGATATATGTAAAGTAACTACTGCCTTAAAGCACTATCCTAGTACTTCAAAAGTGTGAATGATAATTAGAAATGTTTCATAAAAAGATTGAACTTTTCTTTTCCAATTATAACCAGTCAAAATGTCCTGCTCATTTTGCATTGAAAAGAAACAGTATGGAATTTGGAGCACTTGCAACCACTGAGAGGTGTCTAGGTTGCACGGTCTCAGATCAGTCTGATTTGAAATGTTCGCTCGTTTGAGAAACATTTTTTGTTTAATCCCCAAATAAGAGAGGTAACATAATGGAGGCTCCGACAGGAAAGAAACTGACATTAGCCGAAAGAACATAGTGGGATTTTGTGAATATCAAGATATCGAAACATTCTGGATGATTGTTTAGCTAGACAGATAGCTAACCTGGGCCCTTATAATCTATATTTGGCATAAAATTTCATAAAAACAAAAATAAATAAATGAAGCACTGGCGTGCAATTAGTGACAATAAAGACATTATTCGTTATATGCACTCTTTTGATGCCGTGCTAATGTGACACCAGAGTTTGTCGAGTCAGACCTCATCTCGTATGCTCACCAGCGCAGAGTGCCAAAGCACTGGATATACCACTTGAAGTGGCAGTTCGTGTTGAGCATGCTGTCTATACAATGAATTGGGAGGGGTATATACACTATTTCACTGATCACAATTATTGGGCGTATTCGTCTAAGTGCTGTATCAGCGCATATCAGCTACAACCAAACAAAACATGTTCCTAATCCCAAAGGATTTCAGCATATAGATATAGAATATCAACACCATCAATATAGTACAATGTACTAAAATGATATTACATTCAGTTGCGAGCTCAAGTCTTCTCAACACTCCACATTACCAGAGTCAGAGAGCTCCCCTTAGATCGCCAACTTACTCATCGTGTTTGTAGCACATACACAACTACCTACGTGTTGACAACTTACTTATTAGTATAGTCAACTTGAAATTCAAACTATGCATATACTTCTAAGCAAATCACAAGGTATCCAAAAACGCACTAGTTGTATAATTGGCAGTAGAAATATTATTTAAACAGATGAAGTGCAGGAGTGTGGGCACAAGTGCCAATTCGATCTACAATCATTTCGTAGGGATAAGTGGAATAAACATTACTCAGGTATTTATCCCTAGTCAACAATTACAATTCTTCCAAGAACCCATTTCTCCAACAGAGATTAGACACCCTAGGAAGTAATCTGCATCTTCCTAGATCAAGACCATTCATAAATGATATTGTGGTATCCTTGACATAAAGGAAGCAGCTAACATTGTAAATTAAGGATTGTTCGTATTCACCATTAAGAATAGTGAATGCAACAGGTAAACTTGAAGTCAGTATAACTTTTTACTAAGGCCGGAGGACGAACCCTGAGAATCGATAATACAGCAGCGTATTGATACACATTCACCCTTTGTTTCGCCACTCATCAGAAACGATAGCGATACATTAACATTAGCCAACAAACACAGGTTCAGTAAAAAAGAAGTAAGGGATGAAATGAGGCTAGCATTAGTATCGCTCGGTAGTTTGCGACAGCCGCTACGGGTTATTAACTGTCAGGACCAAAGCACTATAGCACAAATATAAACAACAAGATATTACCACGAGGGGTGGCTGGAACAAGTTTTTACAGGGGGGAGGAGAGATATTTGAACCTGCTCACGCTACCAAGTCCAACACCTATTAACTATTATTTCAGACCTCCCATTCAATGCTTAACTAGATTACCAATGCTACTCTAATTGGTGAGCGTGACGCATGCGGACAGTGCTGCCTGTTTTCTTTCACCAGTTCTCGCCTAACTTGAGTGAATTGGGAACCTTCTTAAAAAATCTTTGATACCCGAGTTTCAGCCATGCTCACGAGTCAACGAACTCCAAGGCTATGCTCGGATGCAATGCCCGTCTTTATCCCACCCTCATGGATGCGGCGAAAGATTATTAAGATATTAACAGCTATAAATCTTTTTTTACATGCCTTCCTGTTCAATTCTCATATGTTTCTATTGCACAACTACAGCGCGCCTAGCGCCGCGTTCGAACGCATACACGTCCTCTATTAAGCGTACAGATCAGTGTTCCTGCATAAAAATCTTTAAGGTTCTTGCTTGATTGTTAACTATTAAGAGTACGTCATTAGAAAATCAATTCACTTTTCTGTGAATATGTTCCTGTAATATCAGTTCGAAGGAGATGACGGACATTTCACCACAAGCCACCCAGAAATGTAATCGTTAATCTCTTACATTTATCACTCTAAAACACATAACATCCACTTCAAAGGATTAGTACCATCTTTTTCACTCTTTTCACACTTGATCATGAACTGTGTTGCATAGCAGGCAAATATACTAAATAATTTTTCCTTGAATGTCATTACGTTCTTTCATTTATTATTTTTTTTTAAAAAAATAATTCTTAAACAAAATACATTATTCATAAAATCCATCTGCTATCTTAGCTAAATAAATCATCGCTAGAATGTTACCATATTAGTATCACAAAATCACTCACCACTTCCTCTTTCTGTCCTAATTCAGTTTCTTTCCTTCGGTATCCTCCATTATAGGTAATATAGCGGCTCATTTGGTTGAATAAAAAAAAAAATATTTTCTCGCCATAAACAAAGCAATCATCAAAGGTCCAGGACCGACCTTAGACCCTGCAACTTACACTCTCGCCAAGTTAGAACAAGTGCTCTCAAATCTCATACGTCTTTGCTTTTCCAAATACAAAGACTAGCATACATAGCACATGATAATTAAAATGAAAACTCAATCATTCTTTGAACAAATTTCTCTAAATCTTTCAACACTTTAAATAACCTACTAGAACTCTTCTAGGGTATTATTTCAAACTATCATAGTGTATTACCAATCAAACTTGAAAACATAACCAACTCCTAAAAACTTGGACTTAAAAAAAAAAACACTAAAAATCATAAAAAACATAAAAAAATAATAAAAAAAAAGATCCCCAAGAACACACGTAATCAGATAAGAAATAATCAGCTCTCTAAGCTCTGTATATTATAGGTAACTTTTGCATGCTCATTTCACTAGAATCTACAATGGTCTTTAATAATCCTTAACTTGGACATCGTAATCGAGCAGCTTTTGGAGTCAGGCTCTTGGTACTTTTTCTACTGGGCATGAAATTCAATACAGAAAAAGGCATTCTTATTAACCATCATTACTGTGTATTACACAGCTTTTATACCACACCTCTCCCAATTTTGCCTTGCATAATAAGTGGAACATAGGTCGGTTACCTCAGATACAAAGCAGATTTTGATTGGGTTTTCAACACCTTCCCATTTAATGCACTTGCAACCCTGCTGTATATTCAATCATTAACAGAACATTCAGATAATGTTGTTTTAATCATCTCTGAAGTTTGCTTGAATCCTCGTACCTAAAATTGGTGTATTTCTTTAATACGTGAGGTTAGTTCTCATTCATCGAGAAATAGTGGTGATGTCTCAAAGGATATACTGAAATGGGTGGGGGGCAAGTAATTCTCAGTGAAGGACCTTCCTAGCCAATCCCTCCTAAAGGGAATAGTATTAACCAGACACAACTAGCAAAACGGGGTATCATTAAAAACAAATTTTGCAAAACCATAAAATGGACAGAACAATGGTACTGGGAAACAGTTTTTTTCATTTGGGTTCTTGAAAAAATAAATATATACAAATACTTAATTAAACCGAACAGTTAAAGAAAAAATAAATCCCGGCGAAACAGTCTAACATTCCTTGATTTTATTAACAAAAATGGGGGATACGACAGTATATCCTGTTTACAGGAAGTCTAATTGGGCATGCAGGAAATACGTGCCCTAACCTTTTAAATTAACCAAAATGAAGCAACAAATTAAACTTCTGGCTGGTTTTAGTTAGGCAAATTTAGATCTCAATCAATAGTTGGCTCGTAAAAATTACAGTTTTAAGCTAACGATACAATTAATTTAGACCTTTACCCTAGCGAAAGATCTCTCCCTGAACATGAATCGGACTGCAGAATAAAGCATTTTTGCGCTTAAGCAAATAAATCTAACCACAGTAGTATTGAATAACCAAAGTATCTCTCTTCATTCCTAGAAGAAAAAGTGAGAATTCTTCTGGCAAACTTACCAAACAGTAATTCATATAATGAAACAAACGTGATCTGTTATATTAAAAAAATCAATCCAAATAGCCTGAAATATAACATATAGCTGTCAAAGTTCAGCAGTACTACTCTGGATAATTAATCACATTTTCGCTATCAATGAATTGCACTGAAAATTTTGACTCCGAGGAACGCGCAACCATTAAGAGCATAAACTGTAACAATTTACAATGATCTGTTTGTAGTGTAAGCCATCAAAACTGTACAAGGCCAGAGGCTACAGTAAAGTACGAAAACAAAGTAGCCCCTTAGCTAAACAAATCCTAGGACATAGAGAAACCAAATAAATGCTCCAGTTAAGCAGCAACCTGGACCTATTAAAGAAGACCTTTCTAGATCAGGCGTGATAAGCTACTTAATTAAACCTCAGCCATCAGGCACGCAATGCAGCGGCAACCTGGTTAAAAAGACTCACCCAGTCCCAGGCAGGGAGTGAGCCATAGTAGAAGAGAAGTGAGTGAGGACGGAGCAAGAAGGCAAGGACTGGAGCAAGAAGGCAAGAACGATGGAGAGTGTACTGCTGAGGATTGAAGGAGACTTAAGCTATCAACACAGAAGAATCCACAGGATAAAAAGTGTTTGCAACACGACGCCGAAGAGGACAAGCGAGAGAGAGAGCAGGGCTAAGCGCCCACTGTTACAGAAGCATTAGACAACAGACGGGCTAACCCAGTAGAGGCGGGCCCAGTCCCCCAAACCTCCCATCCTATCAACACAGAGGATTGACCCAAAACAAAGGAGATCCACTAGAGGTGACAAATCTGCCAAAACGCAGGACCACATCAAGTAGAGGAGAACTTGCACATCAATCCTTACTTAATTTGAGGCTGTCAGAACCCTTTCATCAAAGCCCCAACACAGTAATACCTATTGCAGACCACAACCTCTGTGTCTCCTCTCTCTCAAAACACAGTTTCTATCTCTAATGCCACCTCACAAACACAAACACCCAAGCCAAAAGAACTCTAGCATAAGTTCACAAAATATTCGGCCCTGGTGGTGAAAATAATGCGCACATAATCCTCATACAACTTATATTTTGCTTCCTGTTGCTGGAACGCAGAAAGAACACAAGTAAAATTACACATTAAACTGCTACTTAAACCTACGAGGAATTCCTGAAACAAGAATCGTTTGCCAAATGGTCTATCCATCAAGCAATCTCAGAAACTTGCCTTACCAAAACCAACGTCAAAGGAATTCAAATTAAATAATTAATCATCAAATGAGTTATACGACGCATATTCGTTATATATTAATTCATATTGAAGTTTAACAGTGATCAAATCTCCTCTTAAATTCCCTCTCAGAGAGGTTTTCAAATGTTTCAAACATAGCAGCCATGGCCAAGAATCTGCAACCATTACAAAAACTGTTCGCAGCAAAGTGAGAAGCCACAAAGAATCTACTATAATTCATAGAATAATCTTGAATACAAACTGTTGAAATTTAGCCTGACACGGAGTGCTTAAGTACGTGATGCCTAATCTTAAATTGGCAAAAACTGAACCAAACATTTAATTTGAGCGCGCTTAATTCAAAAGGTAAAAGAAAAACACTAAATTTTTGGGGGCCCTTCCTGGCCTTTTCGAAAAAGCAAAGCAGTTGCGCTCACTCCACAGATGAGATCTAACGAATCTGATTAAGTCATTCCAAAGTCTTGTCCTGAAATGTTCAGTGAAATAGTGACAGAAGCCAGAGTCTGTCAAGTTAGCAAACCATACTGTAAGTATAAACCTGAATATCATTATAACGATACCAATTGTCATCCACCAAGAAAAACACTCTACTTCGACCTTGGACCAAGTTCCAGAGTCAGAGGCAGAACATTGTTATGGTGTATACAACAGTTGCGCTGCTCATCCAATAAACTCCTACAGAGACTCTGAAAGAAATAAAACATTTTGTTGCAGGGAGACCAATTCAATCTCTCTCTAAAAAATCGTATAACTCGGTGATCGTTAAGGTTAATGTTCTTTCACCTGCAAAGCTTACAAGCAAGAATCTACTGAGCCAGAGGACCAAATCAGGAAACCGAATTTCTCAAATCCAAAGGACGGGAATTTTGATTGGTCTTGCCTAGTCTCTGTGCTGTCTATGCGCTGAGATCACTATCTCCCAGGCTTCTAATCTCTGTTTCCAATGCTAAAGCACAGAGGTAAAAGACAATAGCTTATTTGTTTTTTTGTAATGACAGTGTATTTGCCTGAATTTAAATGTATTTCTTTTGGATATAGCTGTATCATTTTTCCTTAAGTCAATAACCCTGGCATATTCACCCTGATACACAGACCATGTTTCTGTCTGTTCTTTCTTTTTAATAAAAGCTTCTTTTAAAACATGTGTGATTTTTCTAGTTGGGGCTCAAGGAGATTAGTCTCAGCTCACAGAATTGGGAGAATAGAAACAGTGATTCTCCAGCATCCAAGGAGAATAACAGGACAAAGGAGGGGATTCCCTTGTGTGAGACTCAGGTATCTGAGTCTTGGGTCCTCATGAAGTAGCTTTGGGGAACCAAGAGCAGGCACTCGAACTTCCTGCGGTGGCAGAGCATCAGACTAGATCTGTAATCTAAGCGTTGAGGTCATGCTACATATCATTTTCTGAACTCATATAGGTTCAGATCTATAGACAAAGCTATGACAGTGCATGCCAATAAAACTCATTAGAGACTCTGAAAAGAAGATAACATTTTTGCAGGGAACAATTCAATCTCTCTCTAAAATCGTATTAACTCTTTGAAGGAGATTCCGCAGCAGTAGGTACAGGAGTCTGGGAAGAGGAGCAAATATACTGGGTCCTGTGAGAGTTTTCTGTTCCTTGAGGATCAAAGCAGTGGGCTGCACTAGACGTATAAGAACCATGCAACACCAATCTCAGCAGACAAAGCTATTCACAACCGCATCCAACAAGGCAGGCTAATTCAGGCACCTGGGTTAAATACAAGAGCTCACCCAGTCGAGGGAGGGAATTCCAGAGCAGAAGGAATGCGTGTGAGAACTGGAGCAAGAGGTGTCAAGACTGAGAGGAGACTTGCTGCGAGGACTTACGAGTACAAGCATTATCAGACACCAGGAGCAGCTCCTGTGGGAGGAAAAGGGTTGAGGAGTCCATGGGATTAAGCCCATGAGGGTAGCCATCGCAGCTTACAGGAGCCATCTATAGACAGGCCTGGCTGGAACCGAGTAGAGATGCGCCCGTTCCCACAAACTGTCCTTCAGACAAGGACAAGTTACACCGCCTGTGGATATATATATCTATGTATACCAAATCTGACAAATAAGCGAGGACCTACATGCGGCGGGACAAGAGAACTTGTCCCTCTCATACGTCATACAAAACAAAATAAGTCACATAAACTGTTCATGGTATCTCTCCCAAGACTCAAGGAATGGTACCGTATTATAAGATGTAATGTCATCAATATGAAGACTTACGCAACCGTACGATTCTTCCTCATGGATCCAGCATTGGCTTTCTTTGCTTTCCCTGGCTCGTACAGATGTAAATTGGTGAAAGCTAGTTCTAGAGTGAAATAACGATACAGGAGAGCTGATTTTGATGGCATCAGCAGCTAGCATATGCGGTTGATCATCAAGGTACGCATCAGTCTTAGTTTTTGTAATTTCTTGCTGTAATGCTATATGTTCAAGCTGTCCAACGATTGCATCACTTGCATTGGCCATTCTCAGTCAGATTCACGCTTCAAGAACCGAAATGTACTACTATCTGGATACCTGAGACCAACCTGAATAATACGCAACCCATCCAGCCACCTTCAGAGATCGATTTATAGTACATGACACACATGTTTGCATACTGGCCAGTTGCTTCCACTCTAATCAAGGTGCTGATTATTAAGAAAAACCTCTCACGAGGGAGCCGTTTATCTGATCTGTCAAAGCAATCAAGAAACCGGGCAACCTTCAGACAACAGAGACTTTTGGGAGCGTGAAGCTTCGTGTGCAATACGCTCACTTGTCAACCAGATGGAAAATTTCCAAGGCAAAAGGTATATATATGCTACAGCAGCTAGAGATACGAGGTAGTTCATCAGGAGGTGAGGCCGCTGTTCTACGGCATAGAGGTTTAAAACCAAGGAGGAAAACGGTCTTATATGGCAAGCCATCACAGTCTTTCGCGGTCCAGACATGATAGGTCAAATTGCAATGACACACTCCGTTCTCTGGAAGTCGGTCCTATGAAGTTTTTTTGCTGCAGAAGCCACCTTTAAGTCTGCATAGTGGCCAGGAGTAATGCCCCGCTACAGTTCTTTATATTGCCAATCCTGATACTGATGTGTCTCATTTATCCTTTCCGAGTACGTCCAGTTTGGCCGATGTACATACAGAGGGCTTGGCTGGCATATAATGGCTGTATATACATCTGGTGACGTGCAGTGTGAAAACGCAGTGATGGTATGGCTGATCGGTTAGGTCCTAGAATGGTGTCCGCGGTGTAGATATGGGCAGAAGTTGGCATCGAGTCTTGTTGCATGGATGTCCTGACTAAGTTACTAAGACGGTGTATTGCGGTGGAGAATACTTCAGTTGGGCAGGTTTGCTGGGGCAAGATGCCTGCACTCAATCTTGAAAGTGTGGATCATGTGTCCAGATGGTTTAAGAGCCCTGGATGACGGAGGGTTTTAGCGGGCTGTAAGTGATGCATGGAGTCCGTTGGTTTAAATTTCTGGTATTGCTGCAGTAGGGCTTCTGGTACACCGTCTGCCTGGATCGTTTCCTGATTTCCTCGCTGCGGATTGAGTTTTTGATAATCCTTGTGGAGATTTTGTAGGTTGGTCCTACTTCTGAGGGTTTAGAGCAAAGCGGTTGTAGCCCATGTGCTTCTGTAACAATTGATCGTGTGATGTGCCCGGATGGAATCGAGGCATAAGGTAGGTGCGTCGTACGTTTTGATATAGAGTGTATTAAGTGACCATCGCGTATTTGCACCGTTGGTGTCCTAGAAGAGTGGATTCTCCGTTAGATTGCCGGGGCTGAGGTTAATGGGGGAAGGTTGAAACATAGGTGGAATTTTCTCAGAGCTCCTCGCATGGTCCAGATGAGAGAGTCTATCAATGTAGCGTAGGTCAGAGATAGGCTGAGAGAACGAAGTCTGAGGAAGGTGTTCTCACAAAGCACACATAAATATGGATAGTGGGCATGCCCGGGTGCCCATCAGCGGCCACGATTCGAGTATATATTGTCATCAAACTTGACATGCTTGTGGTGTGAGTAATAGGCACTAGACGCTCAGCACCATTCTTTTTTATTACGCTGGCATCATCAAAGTGAAATACTGTTTCCTAACATGCTTTTGTATTTCCATCTGTGTGTGGGAGTTTGTGCTAAGAGGATCCTGCTACAATCCAGTGGCAGAGGGTGTTTTCGGGAAGGTGACCAAGCGTTTTAATTCCCAAGAAACAGTGGTGTCACGAGATAGCTGGAGGCTTACCTCGCTGACAAGTAGGGTATTCACCGCACGAAGATCCTCACCAGCCCATTAAAACTGTTACAAAGGCCACAGACCTGCGCTTTGAAAAAAAGCTATAACTGGAACTGAGACAGTTATTGCTAAAACAGCCTCAGCACATCTGTCTAAACTCCCAAGCTAGCTGCAGACTTCAGTAATTTCACAGCAAGAAGTCATAAGCCAAAACAAAGCACTGTCAGTACAGGGGGCAAAGCTTCAGAATACATTTCCCACATCTCTACATCTGTACAGCCAGGGATTGAAGAGACGACCATCGCCCTGTCACAGTAGGAAGAAATCCTAAGGGTACGATTTTTTTTGCGTTCTAGTCGTTTATCTTATTTTCCACCCTATATTTGGTTGACTATTTAATCTCTAGTCGTGGAATACGTCACTCTCCCCTTGAGTCTGGTGCAGATGAACGTCATTAAAACATTTATGTGAACCTTTTATTGTCATGTGCTATCACTACTCATTAGGATGTGGACCAGAACTTCCTCCTGCTACCTTGGTGGTTCCTGCGCTTATATTTGTGCAGACTTTGGGTCACCTCGTGATCTGGCTCCAGTCTGGGTCAACTGTCCTGTTCATCTGATACAAGACAAGTTGTGGGAGACCGCGTGGCCGCTCTACTCCGGGGTTCCAGCCCGAGGGCCTGATCTTTATATTGGCCTCCTTCTATCAGCTCTAGGTCCCATATGAACAGACTGCATTGGTTTCGGACGCTACCACCTACCTGGGGCTGACTTCCCCATGGTCCCGTCTCCACAATACTACCTCGTATTCATCCTCCGACAGGTGATACCCTCCTCCTTGGTGTTTTTATAATGCTGTGTACTCCGTGTCATCACAGCAGCACGAGCACTCCCTCCACTCTACAGCTCCTATGCCCTTCTTGCTCCCTCCCTTACACCGCCCATCTCTCTTTCTTTGAGCTCCTACTCCCTCCCTTGACTGGAGTGACGCTTCTTTGTTTATCACACCCAGGTGCCCTGATATCGTGTGCCATTTGATTGCGTCTGCCATGGTGTTCTACATCACGCCTTGTCTCCCTGGACCTGGTTCATAGTCGCAGGTTCCTGACTTACATCTAGTGCGCCCCTGCTCTGGTCACTCACGAGACCATACGAAAACTTACTCACCCGGGACCAAGTGTATATTTTTGCCCTTCGTTGTGCCACAGGACTCTGATACCTACTGGCGCTTATGTTCCTACTCAACACACGTAGTCACTACATATTTTTAGGCGACACCAGTGGTCCTCGAAATTGTACTCCCTGTCAAGCACATAGGTTCTATCTTCTTTCGAGTCTTTCTATCTACCACTGTGCGTTTGTTGGATGCAGCATGGTTGGTACCTCAGCTTGTTTCTCTCCGATCCTGGACCTTAGGTTCGAACATGGAGATGGCGTAGCTATCGATAACCTCCAAGCTTAATTACAGCGTTTAGATGCCTGATATGCTCTGCTCACCAGCAGGAATTCCAGTGCCTGGCTCACTACTGGTCTCCCCAAAGCCTTCCTCTGGGGCCCAAGACCTCAGATACCCTGAGTTCACAACAAAGGCGAATTACCCCCTCCCCGCTGTCTCCTCGTACTTCCTCCCTGGACTCCCCCGGACAGATCACCGCGTTATTCTATTCCTCCCACACAATTCCTTGGTGAGCTCCAGACTCATCTCTCTGCGTCCCAACTAGAAAAACCAGCAACATGTTTTAAGAAGAGAGCTCTTAAAAGAAAGACAAAAGACATAAACATGCTGTTTAGTCAACGCTCCCTAGGTGTACATATGCAGGGTATTGACTTAAGGAAAAATGACATAAACAGCGTTACTCCAAAATGCATACGATTTCTCACCATTTCAGCAAACTACCACACATGCTAAATACAACAGAACAATATAAGCCTATTGTCTTTCTACCTTTGTGCTTACAACTTGGAAACAGAAGATTAGAAAGCCTGGAGATAGTGATCCCCTCAGAGACTAGACAGCAACAGAGACGAGGCAAAGACCACACATCCAAAACTTCCCTCCCTTGAGATTTGAAAAATCCGGTTTCCTGATTGGTCCTCTGGTCAGGTGTCAGTTCTCTGCTTGTAAGCCCTTTGCAGGTGAAAGAACATTAACCCTTAACGATCACAAGAGTTAATACAGTATTTTTAGAAGAGAGATTGAATTGTCTCCCTGCAAAACAAAAATGTTATGTTCTTTTCAGAGTCTCTGTACTGAGTTTATTGGATGCAGCCGCAACTGTGTGTTACACCATAACAATGTTCTGCCTGAATATTGAACTTGGATTTGTCAAGGTCAGAAGTAGGTGTTTTTCTCTGGTGGATGACAAAATCTGGTCACTCTTCATAAATGATATTCAGTTGTTTACATTCCAGTAGTGTTTGTAATCTTGAACAGACTCTGGCTTCTGTCACTATTTCCTGAACATCTCTCAAGGACAGGACAGACTTTGATGACTAATCAGATTCAGTTAGTATCTCATCTGTGGTGAGCAGCAACTGCTTCTTTCGAGCAGAGGCAAAATTTAGGTTTTTCTTACCTTTTGGAATTAACCAGACAGCATCAAATTAAAAATGTTTGGTTCAGTATTTGTCCATTTACAGATTAAGGCATCACGTACCTTAAGCAAACTCCCATGTCAGGCTAAATTCAACAGTTTGTCTACAAGAATTATTCCTTGAATCATCAGCAGCTAAGATATCCTTGTGGCTTCCTCACTTTGCATCAGAACCAGTTTGTAACTGGTTGCAAGATCTGGCCATGGCTCTATGTTCTGAAACATTGAAAACTCTCTGAGAGGAAATTATCTTAAGGGACGATTTTCCACTGTTCAACTTCAATATGAATTAAATATATAACCTGAATTATGCAGTAGTATAAACTATTTGATGATTAAATACACTTATTTTAATTGACTTCCCTTGACTGGCTTTGGTCAAGGAAGTTTTCTGCATGCTTGATGATAGCAACATTTGGCAAACGCATTCTTTTTCAGGAATTCCTGGTAGTTAAGTAGCAGTTTAATGTAATTTTCATATACTTGTGTTCTTTCTGGTTCCAGCCAAAACAGGAAGCAAAACTACTAAAGTTGTATGAGGATTTGTGGCATTTTTTTCAACCCAACCAGGGCCAGAATATTTTTGGAAACTTCATGCGAGACTTCTCTTTTGGCTTGGGTGAGTGGGTGGCATTTGAGATAGAACCTGTGTTTTGAGAGAAGGAGACACAGAAGGTTGTGGTCTGCATAGGTCTTCCTCATGTGTTGGGGCCATTTGGATGAAAAGGGTCCTGACAGCCTCAAATTAAAGTCAAGGTTGTGTGACAAAGTTCCTCCTCTACCTTGATGGGTCCTGCGCTTCTTGGCAGATTTGCTCACCTCAGTGATCTTCCCCACAGTCTGGGTCAACTCCTCCTGTGTCTGATCAGGAGTTGGGAGGTTTGGGGGGAACCCGGGCCCGCCCTCTACTCCGGGTTCCAGCCCAGGGCCCTGTGGATTGCAGCTGTCTATAGTACCTCCTGTAACAGCTGCATGACAGCTACAACTCCCTGGGCTACTTCCCCATGGCCTCCTCCAAACACCTTCTTTATCCTCACCACAGGATCTTCCTCCTGATGTCTGATAATGCTTGTCTCCTAAATCCTTCAGCAGTACACGCTCTCGCTCTCAGCTCCTCACTGGCACTCCTCCTCCTCTGACTCCTCCCTGCCTGACTGGGGTGAGCTCCTTTTTAAACCCAGGTGCCCTGATTAGCGTGCCCTGATTGGCTGCAGGTGTTCTAATTAAAGTAGCTATATCCACTGCCTTCTAGAAAGGTCTTAATAGGCTCCAGGTGCCTTGCTTAACCTGGAGCAACTTTCATTTGGTTACCATGGTCCTAGGGATTTGTTTAGCCTGGGGCTAACATACCTGTTTCTCAGTACTTTACTGTAGCCATCTGGCCTTGCCCCATCACAGTTGTTAACTACAAAACAGGATCATTGTAAAAATTGCTTGAAGTTTATATGTATCTTAATGTGTTCCGGTCCTCAGAAGGTCAAAACTTTTTCAGTGCATTCATTGATAGGAAAATGTGACTTAAATTATCCAAAGAGTAGTCTGTGTAACCTTTGACCAGTCTACATATTTATAATTCAGAGGCTTTTGGCATTGATTTTTTTAATATAACACAGGACATCCACGTCTCTTGTGTCTATATTGAATTACTGTGGTAAGTTTGCACAGAGAATTCTCTTTTCTTCTAGAGAACTGAGAGAGACTAATTGTATATTCAAAATTACCTGTGGTAGATTTAAATTCTGGGCTTTAGCAATAAATGCTCTATTTGCAGTCCATTAATTGTTTCATGAGAGATCTGTTTAGGGTAAAAGTCTAAATTAATTGTTCAGTTGCTTAACAACTGTAACTTCACTTTAGAGCCAACTTTGCTTGATTAAATCTGCCTTAACTGAAACAGCCAAAAATTTTGTTGATTCATTTTGTTAATAAAAGTTAGGGCGTATTTTTCCTTTCATGCAATTAGACTTCTGTAAATAAGGATATACTGTACTATCCTATTTTTGTTAATAAAACTACAAGGAATGTAGACTGTTTGGGGATTTATTTTTCTTTTAAACTGGTAAAGAAACCAAATGAAAAAGCTGTTTCAGTACATTTGTCTGTTTCCATTTTGGTTGCAAAATGTGTTTTTATTAGAATACAGTTGCTTAGTTGGTTGGCTAGATATATTCCCTTTAGGAGGGATTGGCTAAGGAAATGTCACTTCACTGCAAGCATTACTTGCCCCACCCATTTTCCCAGTATATCCCATTTGCAACATCCACTGATTTTCTTCTCCTGAACATGAAGAACTACACTCCAGTTTAAGGAAATACAAGATTTAGGTCCGGAGATCTCAAAGCACTTTACAGAGATAGATTAACACCATTATCCTGCACTTTCTGTATATTTGAATATACAGTGCAGGCTATGCAAGTGCATTAAATGGGCCAGGTGTTGAACACCCCAACTCCAATCTGTTTGTTATCTGAGGTAACCTAGTTCACATTATTTGCAGGCAAATTGAGAAGGTGAGTACTGTATAAAAAATGTGGTAATCAAAGTAAATGTGGTAAATAGAAGTTGCCTTTTTCTGCTTGACTTTCATGCCAGTGAACCCAAGTACAAAGAGCTGTCAAAGCTGCTGATTAGATGTCAGTTCAAAGCGATTATTAAAAGACAATTGTTAGATTCTAGTGATGAGCTTGCAACAGCTTACTTAATATCAGAGCCTTAGGAAGAGCTGTAAAGCCAGCTTCTCATTAGCATGGTTCTTCCAGTTTGATTGTACATCTATGATAGTATGAAAGTAACTACTGCCCTTAGAAGCAGCTCTCCTAGGTAGTTCTTAAAGTGTTGAGAATAAATTTAGAAATTGTTCAAAGAAAGATTGAAGCTTTTCTTTTCATTATACATGTGCATATGTACCTGCTCATTTTGCTATTGGAAAAGCAAACAGTACTGGAGATTTGGAGCACTTGATTCCACTGGAGGAGGTGTCAGTTGCACGGTCTCAGAGTCAGTCTGAACTTTGAAATGTTGCTTGTTTTGGAGAAACATTTTTTTTTTTAATTCCCCAAAATGAGAGAGGTACTATAATGGAGGCTCCGACAGGAAAGAAACTGACATTAGGCCAGAAAGGAGAGCATAGTGGTGATTTTGTGAATATCAAATATGGTAATACATTTCTAGGATGATTGTTTTAGCTACAGATAGCTAGACTGGGCCTCTTATAATCTATATTTGCATTAAGAAAATATTTTTAAAAACAAAAATAATAAATGAAGCACTGGCTTGCATTCAGGAAATAAAACCTATTTAGTTAGCCTCTTTGCTGCTATATGACACACCAAGTTCATGACTCACGGTGCACCACCAGAGTTGCCCAGAAGCACCTGGTATATCCCCTTTGAAGTGGCAGTGTTCTGTGTTTTAGCAGCTGTCAACAATGAAGAGATTAAACATTCCAACATTTTTGGGTGGCTCTGTTGTCTTTGTATCAGGCACCATCTTCAAAAAGTGAATGATTTTTCCTAATGATTACATTTAATAGATACAAATAAGAAGAAACTAAGATTTTTTCAGGCACCAAACACTTGCATACTGTACCTTAATCTGCACATAGGTTACGAAATATAGTGTGAATAAATTCCACTGAGATTCAAACAGAACAGAGCATGTACAAAATATTATATTCTAATAATATTGGTAGGGGGAAGAGTTGATCAGTTCATGAATGGAAACCTGGGATTATTTTCTAGAAGAGTTCAATTCAAACCTCCAAGTTAGCCTAAAGAGTGGTCTACTAGACTTGAATGGATTGGTAACTGGAAATAGCCTATTGGATTGATTCACTTCAGTCCAGTGACCAACAGTAATTTACTGTTTGAGCACTTGCAGGATTGGATTTTCAAATGTGATTTGCAAACCTAGATGTCTAACGTTACTTTTGACTGTTATAAATACCCCCAAAACAGCTTTTCGGTTCCTAAATATGACTTCATTTGTTTAACTTCAGGCACCCTCTCAAGTCATAGATTTAAGGCCAGAAAGGACCACTAGATCACCTAGTCTGACCTCCAGTATATCACTGCCGTTGAGCACCATCCAGCCATCTTCGCACTACACCCAACAATCAGAATTTGGTCAATTAGACCAAGGAATTACAACATTCAGGAGAGTGAAATGTTGTGTGCCACAGACAGAAAAAATAGGCGGGACCAAGGTGCACTGGATTTTTTGCGATAAAAATATAAACTTTCCTGTGCAATACATTGTCTTTTCAAAGGAAAAAAATAGGATCAATCATTCAGAATGTTCAGCCATTTCACAATTTTTTCTTAAAGTATTGTAAAAAGGAGGGAACCATTAATGTTGATTACAAAATTTACGAATTAACCCATTTCAGACTTAGTTTAATTGCACATTAGTGATTGTAATAGTTACATTTTGTTTTGCTGTCAGTTCAAGACATATTCCTCAACATCCTCTTGCAAAGAAAGTTGAATAGTTGCCATACCAGTATAGCTTCCCAATAACGACCTGCTACAGTCTGGAGCTGAGTGCATCAATAAAGTGAGCTCTCGGTCAAGGACACAAGGTGCAACTCAGTGCTGTCCTTTTTTGAGGCAAGTTTATCAGTCATCCTCCAATTTTTGATTTCACCAGAAGAAGTTGAAGGTGATGCATGTCAAGTACTTTGGTAGCTATTTGCCAAGGCCACTCCAGCAGATGACATGCTGTCACTGCTGGCCAAGGGATGCGTAGTAAATTCAATTCCTTTGTTGCAGTCTGTGAAAAGGTTTTGACAGGATTTGTTTTGACTTGTGCTCTGGAGAAAAGATTGATTTCCTTCACTACCTCGGTCTGTTTTGATCTTTTTACTATGGCCTTTTACTTCCAAAAGCAGATTCACACAGATATAGCAACTGTAAATCACAGTTGTTCTGTGGCAGGCTATGGGTATGTTTTTTTATGGGAACTACGTAAAGCCAGTGAATGTAACCTTTTAACATGCAGACGTAAGAAATATTAAGTCCCATAGATTGTAAATGAATTTCATTTGTTAAAGTGTAATATCAAGCAGAATATTATTGCAGTTCATGAACTAGGCTGACTTTAGAAGTTAATTCAACTCATGCTGGATAATAATAATTCAACATAATGTGCTCATGCTGTTAGACTTGAACAGAAAAATTATCTAAATAGCTATAATGAAAAGTTTGGTATTGCAAAGATAGAATAGCAGTTTCACCTTGAATTTTAACCAGCCTCTGAGAGAATGCTTTTTATGGTAAGAAAAAAATAATATTAATGTATTGAATTCAACTTGTTTATCACTCTGACTAAAATTGAGTTTTATTGTGACTTAGTCTCCTGAGTGCCTAGGTCAATTCTGAAAATCAGACTTACGTTCCTACGTCACGTAGGCACTTTGAATATGTTATCCCAGATTTTTGTGTTGTGTGTATGTTGTTAAGACACGTGTAGCAACTCTGGGCCAGATCCTTCATTAGTATATATTGCCATAGCTTCACTGAAGCTGTACTGACTTACACCTGCTGAGAATGGTGTCCTCCATAATTCAGATTGTGCTCAGATTTGTAGTTCTAATGGGGGTTAAATCCTTTTTGTTACTTAAGCAGAAAGCTGTGGACATGCACCAGAGTCACAACACTTGCTCTTGGGCAGGGTTAATTGTTTGGAGAATAACAAATATTTTCAGTATCATAAGTTGTTCATTTTTTTAAATTTAGACTTGCGGTCTAATATTTCCTTCAGGTCCCACTAACAAACGGGTTGCTTCTGATATGTTGAAGTTCAGGTCTATGTACCTGCACACAACTCAGATATAGGCTAATTTAAAAAAAAGTTATTAGCATTATTCATCATAACTGTTGTATTCATGGTTTCCTAGCAAACACAACCAACATACAGCAGAAGCACACGCACATACACGCACATACACACACACACACACACACACACACACACCCTCCCCAGCAAGTTTCTCTCCCTGCTTCCTCCTTCCTGGGGAGTCCCTATAACTGCAATCTTGGATTTTCGTCATTCGTACATTGTAGACATCTGAAACCTGTCTGTCAGCAAGAGAACTTAATTTTGGTGAGGCCAGAGGTAAGATTGCATGTGTGAGATTCTGAAGAATTGGTTATGTGCATTATGCATGGCTGTCTGGTGGGACTGTGGAGGTAAGGTGTCTGAGTGGGGGTTAGGGATTATAATCTGTGGGTGGTAAGGCATGCAAATTGAGGTTGATCTGGATATTAAATGGTGATTGTCTTGATTTCTCTTTTTACAATTGCATTGGTAGGAAATATGTTAAGCAGCCTTAACTCTGTTAACCTTATAAATAATATAATATATGGAACATAGAACTGGAAGGGACCCCAAAAGGTCATTGAGTCCAACTCCCTGCCTTCACTAGCAGGACCAAGTACTGATTTTGCCCCAGATCCCTAAGTGGCTCCCTCAAGGATTGAACTCTCAACCCTCGGTTTAGCAGGCCAGTGCTCAAACCACTGAGCTATCGCTCCCCTCTCCAACCTTCAAAAGGTTGAAAACCCCACTGCCAG
>NC_133771.1:204225335-204356494 GCF_003597395.2 Chelonoidis abingdonii
TTGTATTTTTTTGTTGTTAGAGCGTGAGCCATTTGACAAGCACTAACCCAGTTAACCGCCTGAATCTTCGCGGGCAGGTCACCCCCGCCGCCCCTTTGAATATTGTAACTAATGCAGTTGTGTGTCTGCTTGTAAATCCATTTATGTGTCATTCTTTCTTTCGCCTGCGATGTCCTGATCAATCTCTTCTCTTTGTGCCTACACAGATATCTAATTGTAGGGGAAGGCTGCTTGTTAAATGGCTGATGGATGTGTGTAAATTCATAATAGATACAGAGGTACTTTAGTTCTTTTATTAATGAGCATTCCATAATGTTACGTGCCTGAAGCTCTGCAAGACGAGGCCCACACAACACAGTGAGTTATTTGCTTTAATGAGCCGTAACATACACATCACAACGGGGACCCTGGCGTTGCTTACTTAGGCGGGGACCCAGCACCGAAGTCAGCTCGCCTGGGTATCAGAGTCCAAGTGACCGGGAGCATACAGCTACAGCTATATATACACCAATGACAAAAGCAACTCACTACATATTCAAAAAAGGACTTCCACAGCATGTCCGCCCTTTGGCCTCAAGGCCCATACAAACTTGTTTCAACCAAGTGAAAGCAAGTTATAACTGGCATGCTGTGTCCTACAATGACCGGCCACTTAGCAAGCAGGGGCTTTTCACAAGGCGGCCGAGAAAGCGGAGACACCCTAGCTAGGCCGTGACACAGTCTTCCACAGTCCCCTACACATAACTTTGTCCACTAATGACAGTGCTGTTTAGTTCTGTAGTTTTGTTATAAGCAAAGTCCAGAACTTGATTCTTTCCCTAGGAAAGATACAGGACCAGTTGATACTGTAACATTTCTAGAAATGCATCATTTGTGCTTAGATTTTCAAAGAAATAACAGCTTTTAAACACTAAATATTTTCTCAGGCACTAGGATTTTTTCCTCTTCATATAAAATTGAAACTACCCACAGCGACCCCAGTGTATATACAGTAGTGTGGGGCTCTAAAGGTGACTAATTACTACATAAAGTGCATGAAATAGAACTCAAGATATTGAATAACACAAGCTAGTATGCTCATATATTTTACTCTAGAGTTGATTTTAGGATATCTTGCAATATGTTCCAAGAGAACTTGGGAAAGAACTGATGCCAATGTATTTTTAGCAAGGGTGGGTGAAGCAGTCTTGTAAGAAGAACCTTGCATGCAAGTCTGACTGTTTCTCTCTTAGAGACAAGGTGAGTAAGATACAATCTTGTTGTATTGAACCAGCCTCTTTGGTAAGAGAGAGGAGCTTTCGAGCTTACCCAGAACTCTTTTTCTGGGAAGCATACCCAAGCCAGGTCTGCACTACAAATTTCAATCTGCGCAGCTGCAGAGATGCAGTTGTGCCTCTGTAGCGTGTCTGGTGAAGACACTCGGCAAATGGGAGAGCGCTCTCCTGTTGGTTTAAAAACTCCACCTCTGAGGCGGTAGCTTTGTTGGTAGGGGAAGCTCTCCTGTGGACATAGCACTGTCTACGCAGGGGGTTAAGCTCAGTATTACTGCGTTGCACAGGGGTGGGGATTTTTCACACCCCAAGGGATGTATTTATACTGAAGTATATATGTAGTGTAGACCACGCCCCAGAGAGTCAAAGCTAAATACAAAGTGGAACAGATTGTTTAGCGTCAGCAGTTAACACATATTTCAAGGAGCCATGCAATCTAAAGTGGGCCGTTAACACTTCTCCAGTCATAGGAAGGAAAGGGAGGGGGTGAGGAAACAGCTGGGAGGGTTGTTCGTGGGTTATAGGCTGTTTTAATAAGCAGTTTAATTAATAATAAATACAATGTGTCTGTTTGGTCCCTGATTTGTAGTGTCCAGCAAAGTTATGAATTTAAGCTCCCAGGCTTGTCTTCTGAAAGTGTTGTGCAGGTTTTATGTGATGATGAGGTCAGATATAGAGTGATCGCTTTAAGTGTTCACCCACAGGTGATGTGGTGGTTTTGTCTTCTAACATTTTCCTGTATGAGTTCCTCTGAGAGCATAGAGATTGTCTGTCTGGTTTCACCCACATGGTTGCTATCAAGGCAGTCAGTGCATTTGGACCGCAGATTGTGATAGGCATGGATCTTGAAAGGTGTATTATGGGGGCTGTTGATCATTGTAGCACTGGAGATATGTCTGCGGGTTTTGCATCTGTTGTTCAGGCAGGATCTGGTACCGTTATGAGTTGGTGTGTCTTGGTCTATGGGGAGTTTGTTTCTGATCATGAGTTTAGAGAAGTTGGGGGATTGTTTGAAGGTCAGAAGAGGGGATTCAAGAAAGATGTCTTTCTTTCCTCACTGAGTGTGGATCCCAGTGTTGGTGGTAAATGGCAACTAGGGATATGCAGTCAGAGGGGGTTTTATTTCTGTGTTAAAGTAGACTACCTTGGGATATTTGGGTGGCCTATTCCATGATACAGTCTACTTCTCCAGTGGAGTGTCCTTGTAAGGTGAAGGTGGTTTTGAGCATATTAAGGTGTATATCCCAGACTTTTATCCTCAGAGCATATTCTGTGGTATCTGAGTGCCTGACTGTAGATAAGATTTTTTAGTGTGTTTGGGGTAGTTACTGGATCTATGAAGGTTTCTTATGTGTTTCTTGTATATAGCTGTTTGTAAGATTCCATTGTTGAAGCTGATTGTGGTGTCCAGGAAGCTGATGCTGTTGTTGGGAGTATTCCATAGAGAGTTTAAAGAACAGGTGGTTAAAGTTGTGGTAAATATCTATGAGGGAGTTTGTCATCTGTCCAGAGGATGAAATATAATCCTGATTTTATCATGCATTTGTCCATAAATTCTTCTGCAAGATTGCTGTCAAGATATTATTCCCCCTTTGAACTTCAGGGTCCAGAAAGTGGGGACCTGCATGTACCTTCCTGAGCTTAATTCCTAGCTTAGTTCTGATAACACTGCCACCAACCAAAAATATAGTGTTTTGGTACACTTCCTGTTCCCCCAAAATCTTCCCTGGGGGACCTAAGACCCAAACCCTTTGGGTCTTAAAACAAAGAGAAATAAACCATCCCCCCTCCTTTTCCTCCTCCCAGACTTTCCCCTCTCTGGGATGCCCTGAGAGATCACTGTGATCCAAACTCCTTGAATCTTAAAACAGAGAGGAATTAACATTTCCCCCTTTCCTTCCCCCACCCCCACTCCCTGGTGAGTTCAGACCCAATCCGCTTGGGTCTTACACAAGGAAAAAATCAATCAGGTTTTTAAAAAGGAAAGCTTTTAATTAAAGAAAGAAAAAATAAAAACCATCTCTGTAAAACCAGGATGGGAAATGTTTACAAGGTCTTCAAATCATATAGACTAGAGGGACTTCCTCCCCCTTAGCCTAAGATACAAGTTACAGCAAACAGAGGTAAAATTCCTTCCAGCAAAATACACATTTGCAAATAAAGAAAACAAACAAAAGACTAATCCGCCTTCTAGCTAGTACTTACTATTTTGAACATGAGAGACTGTTTCAGAAAGATTGGAGAAACCTGGTTGCACATCTGGCCTCTCTTAGCCCCAAGAGAGAACAAAGAACAGCACAAACAGAGACTTCCATCCACCAAGATTTGAAAGTATCTTGTCCCCCGTTTGGTCCTTTGGTCAGGTGTCAGCCAGGTTCACTGAGCCTGTTAACCCTTTACAGGTAAAAGAGACATTAACCCTTAACTATCTGTTTATGACAATTGCCCATGAAAAGGTTGATGTATTGGGGAGCCATTCGCATAGCTGTTCCCATAGCTTGGACTAAGTGGTTGTTGTTGAATGTAAAATTATTATGGGTGAGGAAGAAATGGATGAGTTTGGAGATGTTTGGGGTGGATATCTGAGGGCTGTCTTTTGTCAGGTAAATATTTGAGGGAGGCAGTTATGGCATGATTGTGAAGGAGGTTGGTGTATATGTAGGTGACATGCTTGGTGGCAAGGACGGTGTTCTGAAAGAAGTTGTTAATGTTGTGGAGTTTGTGGAGGAAGTCAGCTGTGTCCTGGAGGAAGCTGGTCCTTTGTGTGGTGAGTGGTTTGAGGATTGTTTCTGTGAGACCCGATATTCCATCAGTAAAAGTGTCATGGCCAGATATGATGGGTCTGCCTGGGTTCCCTTGCTCCATGGCCCATCCTACTCCACTCCCTGCCCTCTTGAGCTCTGACACCTTCCTGCTGCCTCTAGGCTGTGTGCGAGTTCTTACTCTGATTCCTAGACTGACATGCATAATAGACATGCTTGTCCTATGCTGTTCACTAGCCTAAGGGCTGGATCAAGAAACAATTGTTAGGATGATATCAGGGAGCCTCAGTGGGAAGGAGTCCTGTGTCAAAGCAGTCAGGATTACTGGCAGCCAGAAAACACAGAAACTTGAGACTTGCTGCATACAATAGTTCTAACCCATCCTAAGTTCCTGCTGCTAGTAACCTTCAATGCCCTCCCATTCCCACCTTCTACCAATTTCCAAATAGCCAGTTCCGATGTATTATCTACCTAAGAACTAGATAATGTCCCAATGGTTTAGAATTAGTTCAGTTTGCCACCCCTCAGCTCCGTTTTTTCCTTATGAGTACCATCTTCATTCTTTTCCCTCTCCATGATATATATAGCTGTGCCTGCTGCCTATTCTTGGGCCATCACACATCCATTTACGGAGTCTCATTCCCTGTGGCTCTTGCCCATTTGCAAGGAAGAGAGGCCAAGAGAACAATCAGAAATGACTAAATGTTGCAAAGCCCAGTTCTAAGGGGAAGACATGAACCCCTTAGACCTCACCATTCCTTTTGTAGGATCACCTCAGATCATGCACTTTGCAAATCCTGTCTCTCCATGAGACACTGCCTCCAGTCTGTGTGTGTTAGCAGGCCATCTCCAGAAGGCTGCTTCTTAACAGATTCCGATAGCTTGTAATAATATCTGACATTTTATGCAGTGCTTCACATCTGAAAACCACTGCAGAAAAACATCAGTTACTCCTCATGACACCTCTGGGAGGGAGAGAGAAGAACTAGTATGTTTAACCTTTTTAAAATTAAATGGTAGAGAAAACACTTGGAAGGTGTTCCCCATTTTCCCCCATTAGATGGATCTAATGGTTTGAGGAAGATCAAGCTGGCTAACATTCTGACTTGTGCAGTGACACTGGATGCCTGAACAATCAGTCTTCTAGAGTCTCTGCCATTTAAGCAGATCTTTCTTTCTTTTTTTCACTGCTTGGAAGCCCTCATAGCTAACCAGACTCCGGCTTACCTGCTCATTTTGCACTAGATTCTAATACCCTTATCTAGGAGTATCTTAGGCTGAGGTACTCCCATTGAAACTACATGTACTAATTGCAGAGTAATGTGTTATTCGGAGTGAGCAAACTTGAAATCTGCCCCTTTTTATAATATTTCCATCTTTCTATAGAAAATAGCCATGTGTTTTTCTTCTGTGAATAGTTTAAACCAGATTTGGCTTAAAACTCGCAACACTCTCCTCTTGTTAATAGGTTATATAGTAGTTATATGGCTGGGTCTGAGCAAGACTAGCATTTTAATAAAGGGAAAGATGGTCCAATGAAAGGAGTTGGGTTAACAAGCTGGGCATTCCTTTTCCTGAGTCTGCCACTGATTCTTTGTGAGACCATGGGCAAATGTATTAATATCTGTACCTCAATTTCAACTATAAAGTGAGGATTATTCCTTGCCTCACCAGGCTCTGTAAGGCTTAGCTCATTAAGGTCTGTAAAACTCTGAGCTCCTTTAAATACAAGTGCAAAATATTTCATTGTTGTGGGGGTTGTGAAGCCCAGTATGACAAGAAACCTGCTGTAAAAATAGTAAGTTTGGGAAGGACCTTAGAGTCCAGACCCCTGATGCTGGAAGTTTCTTTCACTTTCTATAAGTACTGCAGCTGATGAGTTTCAAAACAATGTAAAGATTAATAGGATAAAAATAAATCTAATTCTTACTAACTCTGCTATTGGTCTCAAAAACTGTCACTCTTTTTAACATATGAGAACAATCTAATTGAGTTGTGTTCCCTATTAATATGCTACAACCTAATGGAAGATAAGAATCCTTTTACATTCCAGAAAACTTTTCAATTTTAGTACTGTTAAATTAAGTTATGGATTCATGTTAAAATATGTAAAATTGAGGTCCCCACATAGTGAGTGCAAAAATCATTAGAATGACATTGCACATCAGATGAACACTGGCCTACAGTTATAGAATGAACCCTATTACAATAATAGTTTTTTAAAACTCGAAATGGTTATAATTTCACCATTCACCAAATGAAAACAGAGGGAAAGCAGCTTGGCCCATTCAACAAAAGAAGCAGCTTTGAGGCTTACAAAGCTTGCTAAGTTTTTTCTCCCACAGGGATACTTGTCATGCAAGGTTAAAGCTTTGAGGTTTAAGTTTGTGTAGTTCACATAATATAGATCTCAAGTTTGTCAGTCTAAAGGACATGAAAATGTAGGACAAACAAAAGGGCACAACCATCACCTTTCAAATCTTGGGGGGGCACACTTTGAACCTAAGAATAAAACAGATTGGATTCCTGCTTTAAACATTTTCTTACATAGTGATAATAAAATTCCTTTACAAAGTAATCTTCCATATTTCTTAGTGTATTCTTGGACCAAATGACTGATGATAGATAGATAGATAGATACATGTTAAAGTGTTTTAAGTGTAAGGGCTGTCCATCTAATGATGCCAAGATTCCATGCCATCATTGGAAAACATATAAATATTTACAGTTACAGTGGGTGTAGTGTTCCAACAATGATTTCTGTGCAGATCTGGAAAAATCATGTGAAACAGTAGTTGCTGCTATTACCATTTTCATTTCACATACATATAGTCTCCTAGCACAGGGCTTCTTTGTACTACCATTAGAATTGCCCAGGGTATAACAAGAACAGTAGCTTTACAGGAAAGGCATGGCAATAAATCACCTGGCCACGCAGACCAAGGTGAATGCGATTTCCTTTCTGATGACTGTGACTAAAAAATTGGTACCTTCTGTGAACCTTCAGATCCAGTAAACTGGAATTACTGCAATAACTTTCCACTACTAAAACTCAAGCAGAGTGTTATATTTTTACATTTGATTTACTTCCCTATTCATCCTTCAGGCTTTATCGGGTTGGAATTTTTTTTTTAAGGGACCCTGCTTCGTGAACTAATTATGACAAATGTTGACACAACATCTGTTGCCTGCTTTAAATTATCTTCTAGTCTATTGGAATTCATCTTGAAGGCATTTTCATAATGAAATATTTTTTTTGTGAACATTAATACAACCTGTGGGAGATCTGAATAAAAAAGAAAATCCACCAGTCCTGCCAAGAGAATAGCTTATGTGCCAGCTGCTTTTTTGTTATCCTGCATTCCGTGATATTAATATAGTTTGTTTCCAAGACTCTTAACAGCAAATGGATAAATAGCTTGTTTTATTATGGAGAAGTTCTTCTTGAAAAGAAAGCAGGTAATGTGGACTTTAATTAGGGTGATTGCTTCTCAGAATGGATGGATTAGGGCTGTATGCTGCATTCAGGTAACTGAACATCACATTAATCATAGGATATTGTACTAAATAGATTTCTTCCCCCTGAATACATGATTAGTATGTGATATCTAAAGATATGACAAGTCAGTTATCTTTTTAATCCAGTCTGTAGCAGAGCAAAAGACTTTTACTTTAGATAAGATTTCCCTCGCAGCTGTTGCACGGAATCAGGGAGGTGATATTTTTGGTTACTCTTTATTACAGGTCTGTGTGTCTCCCTCAGCATATGTTTTATCTACCACATTTCATTTGAACATTTCAAGCACTGTTTAAGTCGCACTAAATGTTCATGTTCCCCCAAAACCTTACTTAAAGAAAACCCCATCGGTTTTACAAAAGTGATCTGTATGTTGTTACTGTCACAATTTCACAAGATATAAATGGATACAATTCATGGAACGGTTGGTAAATATGACTATTTGGAACTGGAACACTTCTTGCATTTTGTATTTCTTTTAGATAGTTTTAGGGTGGATTTCACTAGAAGGACCCAGTTCAGAGATAATTACTGCGCCACACATTTATGTGGAGGAGGCTATTGTCCAGTTGGCTGAGGAAGGGGGAACAGTGCTTTACAGGTGGGGAGAGCCAGGGGCTCCTATGAATGGTCCGGCAGGGAACCAACCACCCTTTCTTATAGCCCACCGTAACCCTCCTACAAGGAGGGGTGGATAAGGCCCCAGCAATGAGTTGGCTGGGAGACCTAGATGGAAAAGGGGGCTGGGGTGGCAGAAACCCCCAGGATAGTTATTGAATGAACATGAAGCTACCTGTGCTGTACACTTCTATCTGCCAGATAGTCCCAGCCATTTAATTATAGAGCTGCGGCCTTATTAAAACCATATCAAGTGTCTCCTGTCCTTTTCGGTATAGCCAGACATGTATAATTTATACAGATGACCTTGATCAAAACAATTCCTTTTCAATGTGATGATCGTAGTACTTAGGTGCTGAAAAGATTTCTTAAGTTCTTTTGCATCCATATTTAGTGAAATTCCTGCAAAGTTGGAAATTCGTACAGACCTGCTGCAATATTTGCTAGCTTTGGGTGTTCTTTTCCAGGCATGTTGGTAAGCCATGATTAGCAGAGATTATTACTCTGGAGGTAGAGCAAAATAGTAACAATCCTGGCAGGAGAAGAATATAGTAAACATTTCTTTGTATTACCTGACAACAATGTAAACATTTCAGAGACATTTTATGGGTTGGTATTTAAGTATGGTTAGTTATTAAAATGAACATTTCCAAGTTCACAGAGATTTGTTTAACTTTTTTTATTTTGCCTTGTATTTAACTCTTCAAATGACTGTAAACAAAGTGATCATGAAAGCACTCTGACATAGTGGATTTCTTTTCCCAGAAATACCTCAGGAACTTCTTCTGCATGATGCTTAAGTCTCCATCATCTCCGTTACACATCGATAAAGTTGGACCAACCCTGTCAAAACACACCATCTGTGAGTTCTCACCATTCTTCAAGAAAGGAGTGTTTGACTACAGCAGCCATGGAACCAGCTAACTGTTGTGCCTGGGACTCTTTACCAGTGGAGAAGATTCTAAAGCTGTGCCTTCCATTCTGTGGTGTCAGAAAAATGCAAATAAAGAATCAATCTCCATGCCTGAAAATTTCCATCAAAAATTTTGCCGGTTAAAAACAGATATGCAACAATGCTGACCTTCATCCTTTAGCGGTTGTCGTATTTAGTGCCTGCATTTTCTTGGCATGGAATATACAAACATTTGTTAGCGCTAGTTGCTCTGGTAATGATGTACAAAAATTCTAATTCTCATGCTGTGTTGGGATCCACTCATTAGTGAAAGTGCTTCCTTTACATTTGCTCAGACAATTCGTTATAGTACTGCAGGATTATCTCCTGTTTACTGTGGTTATGTAGTCATAAGGGGAGTTTTTCTAATGTTCAGTCTCCACCAAGCTGTTTCTTAAGATTATTTCCTGTTTTCCATTTCCCCTTAACATATTGTGGCATTTGAGATGATACTCATGCTCCATTGGTATTTATTTATCCCAAGAAGCACAGTTTAACTATTTGATTGTACAGTTTTCCTTATAAGAATCAAAGGAGCTGTGACTTGAATGTTTACAAAATATGTACTGCAGAGGATTTTAATTCAAACTCTGTAAAAGTCTTCCATGCTTGATTATACAGATGCAGAATGAATCACTTGCCATTAATTAAAAGAAAGGAAACAATCGTTATTCAAGAATGAGGTCAGCATCTTTTCTCATTTTCTAATGACCTGGAATGTAACTGTATACTGTGCACTTTACAGAGGTCTCAGCAATGCGTAGAACGAAGGTAAAATGCTATATTTATTTTGGAGTAGATGGTTTCTTCACAATAGAGTAACACTTATCTGAATTTTAGTTGCACAAATTAGAATTGAGGTTTTACTAATACTTTAAAATCACTCAGGATTTGTTTAGAATTGCACATGTATATACAGTATAGTATCCATTTTGTATTACTATAGAACAAAAAAAACAATATTAACTGGAATGAAGACATGTACAGGTTATATATAATAGATTTGTGTAAAAAGTAGAGCTGTCAAGTGATTAAAAAATGTATCATGATTAATCACACTTAATAATACCATTTATTGAAATATTTTTGGATGTTTTCTACATTTTCAAATATATTGATTTCAATTACAACACAGAATACAAAGTGTACCGTGTTCACTTTATTTTTTACTACAAATATTTGCACTGTACAAAACAAAAGAAATAGTATTTTGCAGTTCACCTCATACAAGTAATGTAGTGCAATATCTTCATCATGAAAGTTGAACTTACAAATGTAGAATTATGTGCAAAAAATAACTGCATTCAAAAATAAAAGAATGTAAAACTTTAGAGCCTACAAGTCCACTCAGTCCTACTTCAGCCAATCGCTCAGATAAACAAGTTTGGTTACAATTTGCAGGAGATAATGCTACCTGCTTCTTGTTCACAGTGTCACTTGGAAGTGAGAACAGGCGTTCGCATGGCACTGTTATAACTGGTGTTGCAAGATATTTACATGCCAGATATGCTAAAGATTCATATGTCCCTTCATGCTTCAACCACCATTCCTGTAAATGTAAACAAACTTGTTTGTCTTAGCGATTGACTGAACAAGCAGTAGGACTGAGTGGACTTGTAGGCTCTAAAGTTTTACATTGTTTTGGTTTTGAGTGCAGTTATGTAACAAAAAAATCTACATTGTAAGTTACACTTTCATGATAAAGAGATTGCACTACACTACTTGTATGAGGTGAATTGAAAAATACTGCTTCTTTTGTTTATCATTTTTTGTAGTGCAAATATTTGTAATAAAAAAAGATATAAAATGAGCACTGTACACTTTGTATTCTGTGTTGTAAAACAAATCAATATATTTGTAAATGCAGAAAAAATCCAAAAATATGTAATTAATTTCAATTGGTATTCTATAGTTTAACAGTGCGATTAATCGTTTTTAATTTTTTGAGTTAATCGTGTGAGTTAACTGCTCTTAATCGAGAGCCCTAGTAAAGAGCAGACAACTTTCAGATATTAAAATGTTTCATAAAATAGGTTTTCATGCTTTTTTTCCTGAGTATAAAAAGTGCCACCTGGTTAATCAGAACTACAATATGAGTTTCCACATATTAGGTCAAATTAACCATGCTACTTTATATTGTGTGAAATGGTCATACAGTTAAATGTGGCCTGACAAAGTTGACAATGTGTATTTGGCAGTCTAAATTGTGGCAACATTAACATTATAAGCACAAGGAGAAAAAGTGAAGACTACACATTTTAGAAACCTTTCAAACTTAAAAGATGATGTGAATAAATAGAATTGTTCTAATAAGTTGCACATCTATTAGTGCATATTCCAACTAGTAAATATTAGCGTTAGGGTAAAAATTTTAAAAGCACCTAAGTGATTCAGAGACTTAGGTCCCATTTTAAAGTGACTTAGGAGCCTAAAGGTAGGTCTCCCACTGCAAATAGAAAAGTGGAAGTAAGTTTGAGCCCAGGTCAACTGACTTGGACTTGCACTACAGAGCTAAAAATAGCTGTGTAGATGTTCCCGCTTGGGCTGGAGCCTGGACTCTGACACCTGCTAAGAGCCCAGACTCCAGCCCAAGTGGAGATGTCTGCAGTGCTATTTTTAGCCCTTTGTGCAAGCCCCACACCCTAGTCAGTTGACCGGGGCTTTGATAGCCACTGCTACGGATGGTGGTTTGTTTTCTTTGTAGAGTATAGTTATACCCTAAGTCTTACTGAAAGTTAAGAGGATTTAGGAGCCTGTCAATTTGAAAATGGGACTTAGGTCTCTAAATCATTTAGCTGCTTTTGAAAATTTTACCCTCAAGCTCGTTGCAAAAGGAAGACTTTTTTTTCTTATTTGCAATAAAATATTATAGGCAGTTGCTGTAAAAGAATTTAAACAAGGTGGTTTTAAAACAGAACATACTTTACTGCATGCCATTTATATGAAAGAAGCTGATGTACCAAAGAATCCTTTTTACATGCTTCTGCAGACTTACTGCACAGACTACCTGCAGTGCTGGTTAGATTCATCAGAGTGCTTTCCCATAAAAAATCAATGAAGATGTACTTGTCAGGCCATCCTGGGTGCAATTGTGATGGGCCATGCACAAAATATATGCCTATTGCAGTGGTTGTCAAACTGGAGCCGCCACTTGTGTAGAGAAAGCTGTGAGCTGGGCCAGTTTGCTTACCTCCTGGGTCCACAGGTCCAGCTGATCGCAGCTCTCTGCTCCAGGCCAATGGGGGCTGCAGGAAGCGGCATGAGACAAGGGATTTGCTGGCCGCCACTTCCCGCAGCCCCCATTGGCCTGGAGCAGCAAACTGTGACCAGTGGGAGCCATGATCGGCCAGACCTGCGGACCTGGCAGGTAAGCAGACCGGCCCGGCCCACTAGGGGCTTTCCCTACACAAGCGGCAGCCCCAGTTTGAGAACCGCTGCTCTATTGCGAGAGTTGGAGAGATTCCCATAGGTAAGTCACGTGTTTCACATCATTTTAGATTTTGAAAATTATGTACAAACAAAAATCATTCATCGAAGAGTGGCATGGGTATAGGATTAACTGTAGTACTAAAATATTGAATTAAAAAACTTAACAATATTCTGATACAGACCCAAGTTAATGCATAGAGAGCCAGACTCTCAGCTGATCTAAAGCGGTGTCGGTAGAGCTGTGCTGATTTACACCAGCTGGGGATCTGGCCCATAGTATTGAATGTGCATAGCAAACATAACAGAATAAAAACTAACCACATACTTGTTTTTCATTTCAAAATATATCATCAGTTTGGAAGCTATCTGAGTAAATGTGGTGTTGTTAAAGGCCATAATGAGATCAATGATTGAAACTGAAGCAAAATAGATCCAAACTAGAAATAAGGCACAGATTTTTAACAGTAAGGATAATTAACCATTAGAATAACTTACCTAGGGATTTGGTGGATTCTCCATCACTTGAAGTTTTAAATCCAGATTGGGCATTTTTCCAAAAGAGAGGCTATAGCTCACACAAGTTATTACAGAATCTGCAGTTTCTATGGTCCGTGTTATGCAGGAGGTCAGACTAGATGATCATAGCAGTCCCTTTGGCTCTATAATCCATGAATCTGTTCTCTGTGGATAGTGATGTAAATTTCAAAATCCCTGGGAGGAGGAGCAGGGGGAAGTTAAGGTCCTTATTAAAGAAAAGGAATGGCACTATGTTTTCACACTGCCTGGACGATTAAGCATTCAGGTCCAGATTCAGCAACCACTTAAGCACATGTTTAACTTCGATCATATTGACTTCAGTGGCTCTACTTACACGTTTTAAGCAAAATGTGTTGAAGTGCTTTGCTGAATCGGGGCCCTACTTTTTACACTTGTTAATTGACGTTGTGTGCCTCCATTCCACACCACAGACCATTCAGTACCACAGACACTTTGTGCCAGCAGGGCCGCACAAAGGAGCTGCAAAGTTGCCTTAAATTTGCATCTGAGCATTGTTCTATGTGAACTGCTCAGTCAAGATTTGAGAAGCGCTAGTCAAAGCCAAAGAGCAGCCTCCACATTGGGCCAAGGATGTCACCTGAGAGCCATTCTGCCTGTTTAATGGCTGCTGCTGAACTTCCTCCAGGCTCACATCACCTGCAACAGAGGGCATGAATGAATTCTGCTTGCTCCTGAGCCACCTTCACATATGGCCACACAACCAATGACGATACAGCCTGTTAGGAAGGGTACAAAAGAGATTCTGCCCGTTAGCAACAAGACAGTGTTATATTGTACCGCTAGTTTGAGGCTCCAAATTAAAAAAAAAAAATAAAAGCCCAGAGGTTCCAGCCTATGTCAGACAGATTTTAAGGTGGGTACAGACAAAATAACTCTTTATTTCTTTGCCAGAATTGTTGGGAGAAAAATTTGCCCCTACATTATCTCTAAGAAGGTTTCTATTCTCCATCTCTTGCCATTTTGAGACCAGGCATAGAGAGGAGAGAAATTTGTAGAACTTTGCTGGTTACTTTTATTAACACTCTTGGAAATGGTGATTCCTCTTTTTTAATTTCAAAATTGTAAAGTTTTATGTATGAAGACATTGACAGTTCATCTTTCTCAAAGTCAGTCAGGAGATTCAACCCCATAGTTTTCCACTTAAAAGACTTCAGTAATACTGATGTAGAATTTGTCATTTTCTGTTATCAAAAATTTGTATTATATATAAGAATAAGATATATGTTGTCTCAGATTATGATAGGGTCTGACAACTTTTTTGCTGACAACTTTCTTCACCATCTTTAATTGAAGACCAAAACTTTGAAGAAATGAATTATTTTAACTTGCTGAGTTTCTTAACTTCCTGATGTTTGAATTAAGCCAACCTTCGATTTGCCATTTTACTGTATTGTACAAACATTTTCTTTTGATGTGATATGAAGTGATCATAGGTCCCATTCCTCCAGTCAGATCCACGTGAGTAGAAACTTGTCCTCTGTTGAAGTCCAGTGGAGCCCGTTTAAAATCAGTGGAGCTCCAGTAAGCACTGATATAAGAGTCTGCCCATATAAAACCAATTGCAAAATCAGGTTCATAATATGTTTTATTAGAGCATAGTTTTGATAGGCCAGTTACCACTGACTATATTTTTCTCTATATTTTTAAAATAGAGAATTTGTTAGAATTAGCCATATTGGATAAAAATATTTTTAGATATTCTGTCTTTTCAAAAATAAATATAAAAACCCATGTCGGGATGATGAGCTGAAACCTGGATATATGCTTCTAGGGGAGAAGTGTTCCATGAAATCAATGTGTATAGTGTGTTTACGTCAACAGATAAACTTGTTCAAATATGGCAGAATACTAGGTTGCATATAGTAACTTTTAAACAATATTCTTTTGTCTTTTACAGATTGAGTTTAAAAATATTTGATGAAATGTGTAAAGGGTTCTCATTAACAGCTAATAAAAGAGAAGAATGATGTTGGAATAGCATGTGTTGTATTTCATCTGTAGTGCATAAAACATCTTAGCAACAGAAATACTACAGCATCCGTACTTGTCCCTGTTTTTTTCCATTATCTTCCTCATAAATTTGTTCTCTTCATAAACACCTCTGTTTTTCTCAAATGCTGCATTGACAGCAAAAGAAGTGACAACTCCCTGCAGCGTAGCTTCTGTGTTCATGCACAGATTCAGCAATATTTTTTTAAGCATAAAATTGTCAGGAGCTTAAGGAGTTACTATAGGACTACAGACTTTTTCCAAAGTGCTTTGCACAGATTCATTTGATTGCTCCTTCCATCTTTACACAACACAATCTAGCCGGAATAGCTCATTCTCATGCTTCCTACATTTTAGATAATTACCGTTTGTTTTCTTGTTTTGTACTATTTTGAAGAACATGTTTTTTTTAAAAAAAATATCATCTCAAAACGGGTTATTAGAAGATCTTCTGATCTAGAGAAATGGAACCCAATTTCATTGCTCTTGAACCTCTGAGTCTCCAAAGGTCTCCTATGCTACAGCTCAGGAGGGAGGGATAGCTCAGTAATTTGAGCATTGGCCTGTTAAACCCAGGGTTGTGAATTTAATTCTTGAGGGGGCCATTTAGGGATTTAGTTGAGGATTGGTCCTGCTTTTGAGCAGGGTGCTGGACTAGATGATCTCCTGCGGTCCTTTCCAACCCTGATATTCTATAATAGCTATATGGTTTTCCACTATATTTAACATCTGACAAGAGCCATTCCTCAAACACTATGTCAGTCCCATGCTTCCGACCTAATTATGTCTCATAGTTTAGACGAGGGGTAGTCAATTATTTTTTTGTCAGACTCCAGATTTCTTGGTCAAAGTATAGTCAAGGTCCAGACTCCAGAGAAAATAATAAAAATAACGATGATAATCATAATAATAAGTAAATAAAAAGATTTTGCAGTCCGTTAAAGAGTGTCTGGATATGGCCACCTATTGATTAGCCCTGGTTAGACTCACATTTAACTTCGTTCTGCACAAACAAGCGTTCTCACTTTTCAGTATTGTAAATTATTTACATCAGAAAAGCTGAATCTCAAAAATGAGGACATAAATTGTAGATTATGTTGTAAATAAATTAATCCCACTGTTTTGGTTTGGTTTTTTTAAAGCCTTCTGCATCACTATTTCTCTTTCATCCTACATCTGGACCATTAAAGGCTGAGGTGTATGGTCAGAAGCATGATTTTTTTTCTCAGCCTAGTTGAACATAGTAATAATGAGGGCTTTAAAAACCGCTCAGTGAAAACTCAAACTGCCTGATTTTCAAAGGTGCTAAGCAGCTTCACATCGACTTTGATGGAAGACTGGGTTGCTCATCACCTCTGGAAATCAAGCTGTGATGCTTTTCTGTCTATATCCATCTCCATCCCTCATGACTTTAATGTCTGAGAAACTTGGTTAGAGCACTGGACCAAGTAGATAGTGCTTGTAAGGCACTCTGAACATGAAAGATACTGAATAATGTGTATCCTTTGAGTGACTGTCCCCACCTGTACTGCACTTCAGGGTTGTGCATGTGCCCAGGACTGAAGAATTTTCTTTTGCAGTGTCCATGTGGTCTATGCATGCACCCGGCACCAATGGAATAAAGAGGAGTCTCAGACCACTGGCCTCACAGTTCCTTCTTACCACTCATGATCTGGGACGAAGCTTCAGTGTTCGTACTGACGACTTAGGCTTCTCACTGTAAATAGTTCTAAAACATGTTATAGTCTCTTAGTAGTTACTTAGGAATTAGTTGAATAGGGGTCTGGTTCCTTATCTTGGAAACCCCCCTTCTGGGGCAGGAAGCCATTGCCATACTCCCTTGGCTTCCATCCCTCCAATGGTTGCAGGGAGTATGCCAAGGATCTCTGGCTTTAAAAGCTGTGATATGTACCACAAGCTGTTCCTGGTTATAGACTAGCACAAAACCCTTCCAGGTGCAGTATCTCCAGCTTGTTCTCAAGTTGGACTAAACAGTCTAGGGAGTTTTGCCTGAATAAGTTCCTCATAGAGGAAGCAATGAAGGTGGGAACAACCTCAGACTGGGGACACCCCATGTACATCAGCCCAAGGAACGTAGAAGTGACCCTTCTTCGGTCTTGAGTGGCTCTAAGAACTCTGCCTCCCTCCAGCTCTGAGAGATGCTAGAGAACAGAGCAAGCAGGGGTAAGGGAGACATAAGCACTTCCATAAGGATAAGAGCACTCTAAGACGTGGTAGACATCAAGTGATCTTGTATCTGAATCTGTTTATACTGATTATTTCCATTTTTCATTTAGGTAGCATTAACTAACAAACTGTGGATAATTAAAAAACAAATTTCCACATCTCTTTTTAATAAATAGCTTGGAAATAAGTCTCCCCAAAATATCCATTCACATATGTCTTGGGAGCATATCATCAGGGAGACGAGAAAATGCGTACACAAGTAGAGGTCTGATGCCGAGAGGTAATAAGTGTCTCGGTGAAGTTACTATGCTCACTCTACTCGCTTTGAAGTGAGTGGGAGTTCACTGGGCAGCTCCTCACAGGAGTTGCTTGACAACTTGTAAAATCAAGCCCTAATATAGGCTTTCAATCTGTTGAAGTGGATTGGTTCTGGCAACTAAATCTGTATAGGAGGGCATGCTTTTTTGATGACGTATCCTCATCCATACGTTTTAATTACATTCTAGACTTTGAATTTCTATCTATTATGCAGCTACTTATAAGGACAGGTTAGGAGAATAAGCTGAATTTTGTAGATATGCGATATACACTCTGTACAAATATGGGGGAAAGTTCTATTTATGTGAAGGTCTTTCTATTGTCCTTAATTGTACCATTCCATTTAACAAAGCTCCTTTCTTCTCTGTTGTGCCCCATTCTATGTCCAGGAGGTCCAGTTAGCACCTGTCATAGCTTCCTACTCAGATTTGAACCTTAGCGTTCATAACCTTAGAAGCTAGCATGAACTCTCTAAGCTTAATTACCAGCTTAGATCTGATAGGCTGCCACCAACCAGGAATTTCAGTGCCTGGTACACTTGGGTCCCCCAAAACTTCCCTGTGGGACCCCAAGACTCAGATGCCCTGAGTCTCCTAACAAAGGGAAATAAACCATCCCCCACCTCTCTCTCACCCAGAATTTCCTCTCTGGGCTAACCTGGGAGTACTGATGCAACCTCTTTACATCACAATACCAAGAAGCATGTCTCCTCTCTTTCTTCCACAGAGACAAACCCAAGAAAGAAACATTAAAGATTCTCTCTCTCTTCCCCTTTAGCTTCTCGCCGGCCTGGGACACTAGGAGAGTTAAACTCAGAGAGCGTTTTTCCTTTTCTTCCCACCAATTTCCGGCTGGTCAACAAAAAAAAAACAGGCCCATGTGCTCGAATCACAGGCGCAAGCGCCAAGAACGCTTCTTAATAAAAAAAAAAAAGAAGAATAGATACAGTTCTCTTTAATCTAGATGTAAGATAACAGGGTTTTCAACTATAGAAAATGAATAACAATAGAACACAGGATAAAACAGCCTTATCCATAAACAAACAATTTAAAGAGTACTTACAGACCAAATACACATAAAAGACTTCCACCAGCCAATACACAGATGCAAATGACACAAAAACAATTTAAAAGAACATACTGTTTGCTACCTTGTTACTTACAACTGGGAAACAGAAGATTAAGAAGGACTGGAATGTAGATCCTCTCATGAGCCTGAGAGAGCACGAACAGAAAGACCCAAGACCAAGAAACACCCACAAATTCCCTCCTTTAAGCTTTGAAAAATCCGGTTTCCTGATTGGTCCTCTTGTCAGGTGTTTGGTTCCCTTTGTTAACCCTTTACAGGTAAAAGAAACATTAACCCTTAGCTATTTGTTTATGACAGCACCTTCTTCAAATTTGACCCCCAGTCAATACAACATGATCCTCACATGACTAATAGTCAATATTTTAGTTAATAAGTGTGGTGAAGATTTGAAATTTGTCTATACTTACTGGTCTCATTACTAGATGCAGTATATATCTAAAATTTTACATGCTATGGTAGTAATGTTACAAAGGGCTGGCTGTCGTGTGTCCTAGCACTGCCTTCTCTATTGGACAGAATTAGAAGTGTTCAAATGTGATGTAAATCCAAAATGCTGCTACAGCCAAAGGGGAGTCTCATTTAGCTCAAGTTGTAGGGGCCTGTGTTTTAGAATATAACGGACCTCGTTTTTTCCCTTCTGTGGAAGTGATAGTGGACAGTCTGACACATTAGTGCACGTGACACTGACACTGTGACATCTAGTGACAGTTGTGCAGTTCTGGGGGACCCTGGATCTATTACAATTAATCGTATGTGAACCAAACCAGTGAAGGTGATTGCATTTAGTTTGATTTGTTTGTCTGATACATACCGTGGCCATTTTTTGGATACATTTCCCACTTCAACAAAGGAAACAGTCAAAGATTGTCCTGTAGAACCTTCCAGTTGTTCTTTGGCAAAGTGAACCTTCATGACAAATGTGATAATTGTACCTGGGTAATTATCTATACATTTATCCAAGAATCTTTTCATGCTTTCAAACGTGAGAGCACTTGGGTGAAATCCTGGCTATTGAAGTTAGAGGCCAGGATTTCATGCCATGTTTTTTATTTTGTTTTTTAACTTAACACCACTTGCAATGCCTACAATTTATGTTGCCCAATGCTTGGCAATTTATGTTGCCATTATAACTCTCTGTAATCAGGTGCACGTAACTTTCTCAAATTGTAGCCATACAGGCTGATGTTTGCCATGCTCCATCTTTCTCAGGTTGATTATTCTATGTATGTATGTATGTATTAGTTTCAGTAATTTTCAAGAATTAGTTTAGGGGAAGGACATTCTTTTGCCCATGTGGTGAAGGGCAGATGGTGGTGGGGCTGGAATAAGGGCAGCACTGTTCCAAACAGGGAGACAGTATACAGCAGTGGTTCTCAAACTGGGCTTTGGGAACCCCTGGGGGTTCTCGGGGAAAAAAATTCCCTAATGGCAGACAGAGCTGTCCATAGGGACCCCACACAGCATGGAGCCAGCAGCCCAGAGCCCCTGGACTTCCAAGAGCTAAGCAGATCAAAGTAAACATATCTATCACACTGAGAAGATTTAAACTTCAAGACTCCTTATAAGAACTGGAAAGGGGGATAGATATTTTTTACTGATTTTAAAATTAAATATGCAACTAGTATTGTTTTTAAAATGGTTATAAAGAACAAGTTTAAGCTTTGTTGTAATGTGCGTTGTTTGCCTGGACTGCTCAAGACCTGAGTGCTTGTGTAGGAGGAACGAATTGAGTTGGCTTCTTAAATACCGTCATGCTATTTCACATCTGATACTCCTTGATGAAACATAGAAGCCTTGTCTTATAACAGGCTTATTCAAAGTGATACAAAGTACGAAAGTGAGATTTTGGAAGAGGGTTGCTGTTTTCATAATGTAATAAAAATACTGTAATTATAAATAATAATAATAAATAGTGTGTAATAAGCATGTCATAAAAACAAATTTTATATTTCCAAGATCACTGCTTTTATAACACTGGTCTACAATTTTTGAGAAGTCGTCTGCTTCAGAGATAAAATGTGGTATTTATTATGTATTTTGATGTGCTGAATTCAAATATGACAACTAAAACAACTGATTGGCTACTGTGTCCAAGATATTTAAGTTTTTACATTTTATGTCTATGTATATTGTGTAGATAGTAGAGTTTTAATCATAAATTGTAAACCTAGGTCTTTTCATGTGTTTATGGTTGCTTTACATGATAATATTTCACCTGTCCTGTTTATGTAACACTTTAAAAATCAGCAAAAGGGTTAATATAAATAAATTTATTATGAAACAAAAGGCAAAAAAACTATTATTTACATAGTTTAGTCCTACTCAGTTGTCTACTCGGCGCTTCTGGCTTGTCTCTTGTATTCACTAAATGGAGCATCTCTTGTCACTGTCCAGCATAGTCTGCAAGCATTGACGGGCTCCATTTGCCTGATAGCGTTTTCCATGTTGCAACGTCTGGTGAAATCGTTTCGCCGTGCTTGTCGCTTCACCTCCGCCAGTTCGGGTGGAAAAAATCTAATGAGAGTGCAAAATGTAACTTTATAACATGTTGCAACTAGGCTTTTGTATCCTTGAGAGGTTTTCCACCAACAACTGTAGTTGTCTGCCTTGTTGTTTCCGAAAGAAAATTTATTGCCCACTAACTGGAAGGCTTTCCAAATCCGTCTTTTTCTTGCCACGCAGTGTATGGTCAATATTGCATCATCTCGAAGAAAGTTCACGAATCTGAGGACCAACAAAGGACACCTTCCTTTTATCTAGCTAATCTCAACTGTGGACAATTTTCCATGGAGTTTACTTGGAAAGCTGCTTGTGTTTGGGTCAATGGCCTTTGACGAAGTTTCTTCCATCAGACCCAGCTTGATGTTGTAAGGGTTGGTACAAAAATCTTCTTGATTCACAAGTGGTGGATGTAGAAGAGTTTCCTCCCAGGCTTCCAATGATCTTGTGAGTGGCCAATCTTCTTGATGTAGTGGGAATCTCTTGCACGGACTAAATCCCATTCTCGCAGAGAAAACAGCAAGTACTTGTTATCCAGTCTGCAGACCAAGCGAAGGAGACCAAACAAACTTCAATCTCACAAAATGCCACTGATGTTGGTCATAGTTTATGCACCTCAAAGTTGTTTCATGTTGTCATAGGTTTCCTTCATATGGACTGCATAACCACTAGAATTGATGGAACATTTGCCATTATGCAGCCAAAAACAGGCTCTTAAGAGACTCGTCTTCGAGTTCTGGATCCTGAACGATGTTGAGGGCTGCCATCACACTATCGATGTTGTTGCAGGCTAACCAAAGATCACTCTTCATGAAGAAGAATGGGACAAGATCCTTTTGACGGTCACGGAACATGAAACCCTACATCACACGCCAGGCCAGGAGATTCCACTGCTGTAGTCTGGAGCCCAACAGCTAGACTAGAACCAATCAACAATTTTAAGCATCATTTTCATTCTCAGTGACCCAGAATTAATAAAGTTTGACTACATTTATTTCAGAAGCATTTTGGCTGTAGAGCAGTGTAATTTATACTCATTTTTAGGAGGGGGTTTGTGAGACTTGACATTTCAGTGAAAGGGGTTCACAGGTTGTTAAAGTTTGGGAGCCACTGGTATAGAACCATTGAAGAGGTTCATATTGAAATGTTCCTTGTAACAATACCCTGTCCCCCAGGGTTATGGGGTAGTGGAGGGGTCAGATGTACCCTCCAGGGATGTGGAGGGAGGGGAAGAGAGTAGGCAGGCTGTCTTAACACCCCCCATCTCCCTCCCACACACATGAGGAAGTGGAGAGGTGAAAGAGGACTGACCTCTCTTCACCTCCCAAGGAGGAAGGGATATACTGCCCTATTGACTCCTATGTGTAGGAGGGAGAGAGGCTGAATGCTGGCCCCTCTGACAGGGGCTCCTCAGACCAGATGTAGGCTCTCCCCAGAGGTTAATCCCGGCCCTCTAGGGGTGGGACTTCCTGGCACTTAGCTGGCTAGGGGTGGGAGCTAACTGTCCAGCCCAGCGGGGAGGTGGGGCGCTTTCCTTGATGACAGTGGCATCTGTTGGATTGGGAGGGATATTGATTCTGCTTAGCCACCTCCTCAAGACAGAAGGTGCAGCCAGCTGGTCACTCCTAGAAGCCTGCAGGGAGGAGGAGGGATTAAGATGACCAGCATGGCCCTGAGAAAACTTTCAGGGTAATTGGGGAGTGGGGTAGGAGCAGATGAGAGGATGGGGCAGTGGGGAATTAGGAGTGACTGAGGGGAGCAAAACTTCTGGGGAGTTGGGGGAGCAAGTGGCTGCCGTGTCCCAGAGTTGGGAGGGAGAGGCTACGCATGACACTGTTTGAGAGCTGAGGGAAGGGATCTTAGGGAATCAGGAGCTCTAGGGATCTGGAAAGAAGGGGAATGACTTGCGGAAGTGCAAGTGAGCCAGAGAGATGGGTGGCAGGTAACTGCTATGGCTCCGGAATGGAGAGGGCTGAGGCAGAGGAATGGAGAAGCAGGATGGTCTGGGAAGGATGAGGAAGAGGGAAGAAGTCCAGGAAGCAGGTACTTGTTGGAGAGGGGAATGGGAGCTGCTGCATGTGGGAGGGAGGTGAGTGCAGGTGACTGCTTCCAAGTCACATGAATGCATGAGCTCTTCATGTTATTGCAAGAGCCTGCAGCTGGGGGAAAAATCACTTGCCTTGCAAAAATTCATGAGAGTTGGCAACACAGCCCATGCAATTTAACTCCGCCCTTCTCTGCACATACAATATGATTGTATTTAATTATGTAATCACATTCTACTTTCTCCACAGGACCCCACCGCCTTCAGTGCATGGAACAGATGGTGCTCACTGACTGAGTAGTTTCTTTTTCCAACTTTTCAATACTTCACTTTGCAACCGTTAATGTTTTTGAACAGGTTTTTAAAATGTAATGCAGATAGCTCCATTTTTGATTTCACAAGGTAAAAAATTTTGGATTGAATTTGGGAATTCCTGAGATGCAGCTGCTGCCTCAAATAAAATACTATTTCTTCCTAGCTCCTCCCTTAAGTGGTGATGTGGGGGACCTTAACTCACGTTGCTGGGGAAAGAGAACCAAAGAAGAACGAAGAGTCACAAAACAGGAGCTGGGACAGTAATCAGCAAGAGCCAGTTTATAAACAAGAATTTTGGTCTAGGAAGAATCTTTAAAAAAATTGAGGAGTTAAAGTATGTCAGAAAAATCACAAATTTATCATATCTGTTCAAGATTTTAAACAGGTTTTATGCTGGAAAAATAAGGCAGAGACGTGTAGATTATAAATCCAGTGGATGGGGGGAAGCTGTAGACATGTTACATCTTGATATTAGTAAGGCTTTTTGACAGTCTCACATGACAGTCTCACAAGCAAACTACGGAAATGTGGTTGCGAGGGAATTACCATAAGGCAGGTACACAACTGGTTGAAAGACTGTACTGAAAGAGTGCTAATGACTCTTGGAACAATGGTTCACTGTCCAGCTGGGAGGGTGTATCTCATGGGGTCCCGCAGGGGTAAGTCCTAGGGTTGGTATTATTTGATATTGGATGATGGAGAGTGTATGCTTATAACATTTGCAGATGACACCAAGCTGGTGGGGTTGCTGACACTTTGGCAGATGGGATTAGAATTCAAAATGACCTTGACAAATTGGAGAATTGGTCTGAATTGAAAAGATGAAATTCAATAAAGACAAGTGCAAAGTACTTCACTTAGGAAGGAGAAATCAAATGCATCACTACAAAATGGGGAATAACTGGCTAGAAAATAGGACTGCTGAAAAGGATCTGGGGGTTAGAGTAGGTCACAAGTTGAGCATGAGTTGACAGTCTGATGCAGCTTTGGAAAGATGTGATGTAAGCAGAGTCTGAATGAGCTCTCCCGTGGCATCTAGTGCTGAACTCAGGGAAAAGACTTCAGGAGAAGACCTGTAATTGCATAGACACGCCTATTTGGCTGACGCATTCAGCAGTCACAACAGCTACTAAATTTAGACATTTTTAATTGAGCAGTTCCTTGCTCAATTACTTGCATCCAACAGTTTTAAAAGAGCTGGTTAATGTTGATTTTCAGTAAGTCTTGGAACACTGGGGAAGTTTCAGAGGACTGGAAGAGAGCTAATGTTATGCCAATATTTGAAAAGGGTAAATGAGATGACATGGGTAATTATAAGAAAGTCAGCCTGACACTGATCCCTGGCAAATTAATGGAACTGATACTGGACTTGATTAAAAATATAATTAATGCCACTCAACATGAGGTTATGGAGATCAGATCTTATCAAATTAACATGATACTTTTTTAAAATGAGATAAAAAGTTTGGAGAATGTGAGCCATTTGACTTGGTACCACAACAAAAATGACACAAAATCAACATGCCAAACATTAAATGGATTGAAAACTGGCTAAATGATGTGTCAAAATATAACTGCATATGAGGAAGCATTACTATGTGGGTCTATTTTAGAGGGGTTCTGCAGAGATCAGTTTTTGGCCCTAGGCTATTTAACATTTTTATCACTGCCCTGGATGAGAATTTAAAATCTTCACTGATGAGGTTTGCAGATGACACAAAGAGAGGGGAAGAGATAAATAATGAAGAGGATAGGTTATTGAGTGATCCGGTTCACTTGGCAAACAGGGCACAAGCAAACAATATGCATTTTTAAATGGGCCAAATGTAAAGTCATACATCTTGGAACAAAGAAAGCAGGCCATATTTACAGGCCAGGGGACTCTATCCTCTGAAGCAGTAACTTTGAAAAGGACTTGAAGGTCATTGTGGAGAGTCAGCTAAACATGAGGTCTCAGTGAGGTGCTGTGGCCAGAAGAGCTAATGTGATCCTTGGATGTGTAAATAGGGGAATATCTTGAAGGACTAAGGATCAGTACCTCTGTATTTGGCACTGGTGTGACCACTACTGGAATACTGTGTCTGTGGAGTTCTGGTGTCCGCACTTCAGGAAGGACGTTGATAAATTGGAGATGGCTTCAGAGAAGAGCCACAAGAATGATTAAAGGATTGGAAAAACCTGCCTTATAGCGATAGACTCAGGAAGATCTAGCTGTTTAGTTTAACAAAGAGAAGGTTACGGGGTGACTTGCTCACAGTCTGTTAGTACAGGGAACACAACTTTGGTAACAGAAGCTCTTCATTTTAGCAGACAAAGATAAAACAAGATCCAATGGCTGGACATTGAAGCTAGACAAATTCAGATTAGAAATAAGGGCTGTGGTAGATTCTCCATAGCTGGAGATCCAGCATCCAGATTGGATGGTTTTCTAAAAGATATGCTCTAGTTCTATCACAGCTATCTGACTTCAGCCAGGAACGAATTCTGGGAAGCCCTACAGCTATGTCAGAAGTTAGCTTAGATGCTTACAATGGTACCTTGACGAATCATGGAAATATAGGGCTGGGAGGGACCTCGAGAGGTCATCAAGTGCAACCCTTTTGCTGAGGCAGAACCAAGTAAACCTAGACCATCCTTGACAGGTATTTGTTCAACCTGTTTTTTAAAACCTCCAAGATGGGGATTCCACAACCTCCCTTGAAAGCCTATTTTCAAGCTTAACTATCCTTATAATTAGGATTTTTTTCCCCTAATATCTAACCTAAATCACCCTTGCTGCAGATTAAAACTATTAATTCTTGTCCTACCTTCAGTGGACGGGGACAACAAATCATCACGGACTTTACAGCAGCTCTTAACATATTTGAATGCTTATTAGGTTCCACCTTCAGTTTTCTTTTCTCAAAACTTAACAAAAGGTTTAGAAAACCTGATCTGAGGAAAGGTTTTAAAAAACTGTTAAGGATTTCTTTTGTTCCTAAAATACTTGTAAAAAACTCCTTACCCTTAATTTTGCTAGCCATAAAATTTTTTTCTTGTATCCTTTTGTTTCCCTTATCGGTTTTCTACAATCCCAAACTTCTGGTTTATATTCATTAGTATCAACTGCTCCTTTCTTCCAATTGTTGTCTGGGTTTGGAGTCTTTTAATTTGTTATACCAGGTTTCATTTCCCTTCTAAACCAGATTGATTTTTTTTTTAAACCAGTGTGACTTTCTTTCTTGATTGTGGCTTTATGGTATATAGTAAAATATTCTTACACAGTTCCCCAAGACCATTCACTCTTTTATGTTTAAGTGGAGCTGCATTCTGTTAAAAAGAGTTACCACACAATAGCACTTTTTAAAACTTTTGTTTAATTAAAAGAAACAATGAAAGTGCTCAGAGTTGTGATATGTGATTAATTATTTTCTGTTTGCAAAAAAAAAAATGTATCAATCCTATTCAGTTTTCAACACAAATAGTGGTCCCTATTTGAGTACAAAAAGCTGAATATTGGCTGGGATGGAAATACGAAGAAAAAAAGGCATATCAATATTGAAATGTATGTACATTTGATAATGAAACACAAGTTGCTATATTAAAAGTGAATGAGAGGTGTGGGGAAGAATGGTTTACCAAAGTAACTGGTGATGTATGGAAGAAGGAGATGGGATGGTAAAAGTTGCTATTCATTTCCCTTCTGGTGCTGAAGGATTGTTCTCAGACAAAAGGCTGCTGACAATGTGATTTGTGTTTGGTGATCACGTGGAGAGCAGGGAACACATGGACTCCTTGAGGACAGTGCTGTTACGGTCTCCATCACTATAGTATCTGAGCATAAGCTCTTTGTCATTTCAACATATGCTGACAGTTGTGGAGGCATTTCAACCCATCAGGAATGCCCAGTTTCCCCAGTGGCTGGCAGAAATTGCACTGTTGTCTTTCCTGTCCCAGGAAGAGAGGAGCCAGAGAATGGATCTAATAAGGAGGAAGGTCGATCTAAGGAACCCTACACAGAGTCAATCCCTTTCTCCCCTACCTCTTCCAAACTGCTTGGGAAACTTTCTTGGCCTTCAGTTACTGGCACTCCCTGACCTTTATGTCAGCTTGATGAGCAGCAGCATCAGAAGCCAGGTGTGGTGCAAAACTTGCATGACCTCGGAGCTACATAAGGACTAGAGCAGAAGAAACTGGAAAGGGAGGTAGGGCTGGGGCAGTAAAAGATAGTGGAGGAGAGAGACAGGAGTTGATTCTGTACACTCATTCTATGTGGTCTAAGCTTTCCCTACATCCCTAGTGTAACCTGACAGTACCAGAGAGCTCGAGTCACCCAAACCTCTCTGTATACCACTAAGAACTTGGTCTTTGGTTTCTCAGTGAGTCTCTAATTATGCTTGGTTTCTCTGGTCCCTTCAAAGAGTCCTTTTAGATGTACATAATCTTTCAATCCCTGTTATTTTGGAGGTTAAATGCACAGCTCTGCAGTGATCATCTTTAATTCCTGTAGATGTGATTCTCTTGCTATCCACTTATTTGCAGAGATGCAGAATAATTTAACATATCTGCTGCTTCCTTTTTCCTCCCTGTTACTGGAATATAATTATATTCAAAACCCCACAGTTTTCACCTTGGAATAGCAATGCATCTTCAAAGACAATTTCACATTCTGGCTGGTCTCCAGGTGACTTATTATTTTCATTCCCTTATTATTAAACCTGTGCTTGTAACTGAAACTGACTTCTCATCCCTTTTCAAATTAACCCCGTGGTGCAAAATGGTCAAGGATTTCCCAACTCCATCAAATGAAAGTTACTGAAGCCCTGAACTCATTGACACCAAGCGGTTAACCTGTGATCCATTCTTTAATGTCCTCAGCTTTCTCTCAGTATAGTTACAGCTAGATCACCAACCTGTTAACACTGTCATAAAACATCCAAGAACTTTCTAATACCTGTTCTGAAGTCTTTTATTCTTGGTTAAGCTTGTAGATAGACCACACATTTTGGTCCTTTCCTTGAAAAGGAAAACTAAGTTTGGGCTCTTAGTGGAAGCTAGTGACCATTAAAATAATAATAATTAATAATAATCCCTTGTTAACATGCTTCAGGGCCAAAGCCAACCATTAGCTAATAGAGATTAGGAGGAAACTTTCCTTATGAGCAAGTTATTCCACAACTACACACTGCAGGGTCTTTTTTGATTTCCTCTGAAGGAGCTGGTGCTGGCCACTGTTAGAGACAGGGGATTGGACCAGATAGATCGCAGTATGGCAATCAGATGGTCCTATGTTGTTCAGCTGACAGGACAGTCTTTTTGTAGGTGGGAGGGGTTCACTGAAATGAGTACACTGGACATTGTGAACTGTACTTCAGAGTTTAGTAAGATTAACTCACCCCCCACTACTGAATCATGATTAATTTGGAGGAGCCCTATTTTTGCTAAGCTGGTCCTGCCACTGCAAAATCTGGTAGCTAGGGAACTGGAATCACCCAGAAGTCTTCTCTGCCTCAATATTCAGCGCAGTTGACAAGAAACCAGTATGCTAGCACTTCTGGGGTGACTCTGACATTGCTGTGAGCAACTACTCTTTGGACCCCAAGGGGGACACCGCTTGGAGACATGGGTGTGGCCTATACAGCAAAGGTCTATATGGCCCTGTGATGGGGTATTCACCCCACAGGGGCTATGTAAGGGTTAATGTAGATTGAGAATGGGGCTAATTCAGAGGAATCAGGTGGCTAAGCAATCCCCTAACTCAGGAAGGGAGCCTAGCTTGGAAGGAACAAGCTGGGCTGGATATATAGAGGGAGTGGCTGGAGAAGTCTGCAGTCACTCCCTGGGAGAAGGGAGGTGTGTTTGGAGGCTGCAGAAACAGGTCACTTACAATTACTGGAGGGAGTTGGGAGGCTGGCAAGCCCAGGTGATAAGGAAAGGGCTCAGAGAAAGGCAGTAAGGTCTAGAATGGAACAGACCTCAGTTGCCGACTAGAGGGTCCCTGAGCTGGAACTCAAGAGTATAGGGCGGCTTGGGTTCCCCTGCCAGCCACTGAGGGGCAGTGAAAGGGAACCCTCCCGAGACTGCTGGTGAGAAGGGACTCTGATACATCCCGCAAGGGGAAACTACCCAGTAACGTAGCTGGAGGGCCAATTCACGAAGAGGCAGCAGCAGCTCCTGGAGTGACAGAGGGGCTACAGGCTGAGAGAGAGAGAGCTTGAGTGCAACAGCAGGAAGGAGCATCCGCTTTGCAGTGCTAATCCCCAGAACCACCAGGAGGCGGTGCTGTACAGTGGTGGTAGAGTGCCCCATCACAGGCCCACGCAACTCTTCAAGCTTCCCCAGCAATGGAGCTGGTGTCTGCTTCCAACCACAGCCAGGTGCTGAGGTCAGAAGCATTTCTCCAGAGGTCCCAGAGGATGCAGGAAGGCTCTTTCACAGCTAAGTGACAACACAGGAGACTGAGTGGGTCATGTGGCCAAAGAAACTGTCCCTGGCTGAATGCTCTGAAATGGATGAGGAACTGGGCTTTCAGGGATAGCTGCCAACCATTCTCCACATTCCATCACCAACCCTTCTTCCACCCACACACGGTGGGCTGTAGAAACATCCATGGCCATATGGTAGTTAAGGAAGAGGTCTGGATTCAATATTTTGATCCTATATTGTTCAAAATGTAGGGTCCCTCTCAGTTTCACCCGATATTTATTTCTTCTAAATTGTCCTGGGGAGACATCAGAGAAGGCATCCTAACAAATCTGAGCTGATATCCTTTCCTCCTAGGCTTCTGAAGAAATTTGTTCAAGAAAATCCATTTGCCCTCCCCTCTAATTTTCGCAGTACATGAAATTAGGATATTAGTAACTAAATTATAATGCATAAATTACCATTTATATCATTGTAAAACTATCTTCACCAAGCAACCATTTTCATGGTGATGATTCCAGTACTTTACATAAAAATGTCAGTACACAAGGTAAATTATGTATTCCTACCTGCAATTTTTGCCAAAGATTTACATGTGCAGAATAAATGATTTTCTACTTCTTAAGCAAGAGCAATCATAAGTAATGTGCTGAAACATTCATAACAATGGTCTAACACGAAAGGTACATTTTTCTCTGTAACCTGCTGTAATTACAGCGTATATTAGTTCTGCCATAAGTAGATGCACTAGTTTTTTTTCCCCTGATACAGTTTTAATGACTTCCTCTGCTTGGAATGCAAACATTTTAAATTAAAAAATTAAAAATTTAAAACACGATTGTTTCCTGAAAACAGAGAGGTTAGCATTTAATTATTTTCTGTGTCATTTGTAAACAAATATATACTGTAGCCGATCTAGTGAGATAATCTGCCTAACGCAAATTGTGCCATTGCAAATATTTTGAGCCTGAGCCTAACACAGGTCATGGTACTTAAATATGTATGAACTGAACTAATGTAACCTTCTTGCTGCTTAGTAACATATTGGTAAAACTATCCTTAATTGGACTATAAAGACATAATTCAACTTCCCAAGTGTTTTTTTTCTTCCAATTTACACTGTTCTGTTCTGACTTAGTAACTTATTAAGTAGTGTGAACTGTTACGATTTTGATTTCTGCTCAGTCTCTCCCTAAAAAGCTGAAATCTCTGAATCAGAGGCTCAACTGGTGTATATTGGCATAGTTGATATGGCTGACAAATCAAAAACCAGCACAAAATAAGCTCTGAACATATGTGGTACTCAGCACCAGCAAGCAACTTCCTCAGATCCTATTGAAGTCATTCAGTGGCAGCTGAGAGTGCTTAGCACTTTGCAAGAGAGCCTCAGTCTTAAATATGTTAAGAGATCATTTCAATGGGAGTTTTGCCTGAGTACAGACTGAGTAATGATTGTACGATTTGATCCTTTAATTAATAACTGATAGCCTGGAAGAGGCACTCTGAAGATGGAATTGTGCCGATGGAATGGTCAGCAGCTCGAGTGGGATAATACCGTGCAAGCCTGTTTCTTCAGTTGTCTATCTCAATTAAGTAGGTGTCATTTGCAACTAACAACTAACCTACTCACATTGAAAACGCTTTGTGGCTTCTTAGAGGGGGACAAATCTATCCTTATTTCAGTGCCGTGCCAGCCTTCACCGTAGAGTCCCAAGAAAATCAAGCAGCTTTGTCTCTGCATGTGAGTGCTTGTACCTCAATCAAATCCACTGGCTGGCTTTGAGATATCATCGTGTGAGAAGTTTTCTGGTGTTCTTTTACTTGTTGGCAATTGTTTTATGAATACGAATTGTTTAAAATACAATAGAGGGGAAAAATAAAGAAAAAAGTCTTTAAATATCTACAGTATAAAAGGACAGAAGATGAAAAGAGAAATGCAACCCATTTATTTGTAAGAAACATTGTTCAGCCATCCTGCCCACATGGCTTTGCTGAGCGACTTCATAATCTTATTATGACTTCTCTGATGAAAATAATCGTCTTGCGACTTCTCTTTGGTCTTCCCATTCTTTCCTCATTCCCTGTTTTGCCTCACTGCGCTATGTGAAAGTAGGTTACAAACTCTTTGGGGCTGGGACCTTGTGCAATTTATCTATAGGGAGCCAAGCATACCTCTTGGATACCATAAAATAATGCATGGGGGTGGGGGAAAGGAGATGGGGAAGAAAATACTAGCATATTTGGTCCCATCATTTTGCTCTATACAGAGGTCTATGTAATACAGTAAATCCTATGAAATAAACTAATATCAGGATGTGAACTGTCCTTGCTCAAGATGTCCCTGGTGTAAATCTTGCAGCTTGCCCTGAAGGTCAGGTGACTCAGGTTCTGTCAGACCAAGGTGGGGAACTGAGTTTCAGAGTCAAGGGTCCTTCTTCCAAAAATCTCCTGCTGGCTCCTCCCAGACTAGTTAAACCAGTGGGCATCCAGCTTAAGCAGTTCAGCTGATCTCCATCACTGAGGTAGTGCTTAATTTGCACTGCCTAGTTTACAGCAAGGGAGTTTTAGATCACATGAGAGGAAAAACTTTCTAACTATAAGGATAGTTAAGCCCTGGACCAGGTTTTGGAACCTCAGTCACTGAAGGATTTTAACAGGTTAGTCAAATCTGTCAGGAATGGTCTAGGTTTATTAAATCCTGCCTCCATGCAGGGATGGAAAGGAAGATGAATAGATGACCTCTTTAGGTCACTTCCAGGCTTACATTTCTGTGATTCTAGGTATTCCCTGGCATAATTTATACTGTCTGCAGCAGGTGCACAGCAATTGGTGCACTAAGGATCATGGCTACTATTTGAGAGGGAAGGGGAGTGTGCACTTTCTGGCTGCTCTGCAGTGGAACAAGAATCTAGCCCTCATCACTCTTTCCTGCAGCAGAACAAAGTGTGAAAACTGAGACAGACAGGGCCCTATTGATACAGATATTTGGGATGCACAAACCCAGACAGTTGGGTGAAGTGGCCACACCACAACTTGGTGCTTTCAGGAGACAGGCTGGCTTGCAAGGCCTCTATGCATCCCAGCCTTCATGCTAGGAGTTGTGCTATTTGAGAGATCATATTAATTAGTTCCTGCATCATAGGCCTCATCCAAAGCCCACTGGAGTCAATGAGAGATTTCAGTGGCCTTTTATCCATCCCATTCTCTACTGCAACTTCAGATTATTGGTTTGTCATCCCCTCTGTTGGGATAGGGTTGATTATAACAGTGACTGCAGTCTTAGGCTGCATGTGTGGTTCTCTCTCCTGCTGGATTTGTGCATCCCAGAAGTCTGGGTAAACATTTTACAAGCCCCTCGATCACATAAGCACCTAAATCCCATTGACTTTCAAAGGGATTTAGGAAGCTGAGTCCCATTTTCAGACATGCCTAAGCACTTAATTCTTCTGAAAATTTTACTCTTTCTTCTTCTACTTCTAGTCTTAGTCTCATGGGGTTGGCTCTTCGAGTTCTCCTTCTCCTCACCAATCTGTCTTGAAGCAGTTCCTCAAAACCACCATGGGTAATCATATCTTTATAATCAACATCCATTCATCTCGTTTTGGGTCTTTCAACCCTTCTCCAATCTTCTAGGTTTAACACCCTGTTTTCTGTGTATTCTTACGATCTTCTTTCCACATGCTCAAACCATCTAAGCCTGGATTCCTTCAGCTTTTCTGTAATGGATGCCATCTTCACAGTTCCCCTAATTGGTTTGTTCTGAACATGATCTTTCCTTGTATCTCCAAGCAGCCATCTTAACATTTCATTTCCACTGTAGTCAAAATCTGCGCCTGTTGTCTTCCTCAGTGTGCAGCATTCAGAGCTGTACAAAAGTGCAGGCTTAATTCCCATCTTGTAGATCTGATGTGGCATTTGATAGGCACTTCCTATTGCAGATCACTCTGCTCACATCTCTCCATTTAGTGCACACCTTTCCTATTCTGCTCATAAATTCATTGCTCAGTTCACCATTATCCTCTGTTGTTGAACTTCTGTACCTTTTGGTAGCGACTTAGTCTCATTGTCTTCTTGTAAGGTATCATCAAATCAATAGATCATATACTCTTATTTTCATGCCATTTCTTTCAAGTAGGCACCTCCATCCCTTTCAATCTTCTCCCTCTTCCTGTTTGCTCTCCCCCATGAGCACATCACCTGCAAAAAGCATGCGTCAGGGTGCCATTCTCTGGATGGTTTCTGTAAGAGCACCAAACACCAATGTGAACAAAAAGATGCTTGGTGCCAAGCTTGGATGTGCTCTGACTCTCCCTAAAAATTGTTCAGTTTGTCCATAGGGCCTTCTCGCTGTGGGAACATCACCCCTGTACATGTCCTCATTCTCATACCCCATCAGATAACTTCTCTCAGAACATGTTCATAAGCCTTCTCAAGATTGATGAATACTATGTGCAGGGTTTTCCTCTTCTCTCTATATTTTCCCACAAGCAATTTTGACTTCCTTGTGTGAATACAAACTGATTGTCACCGACCTTTACCTCCCTTCACAGTGTCATATCAATAACTTTGGTTCTTTCTCAGGATACCCAGGACTGAGAGTCACTTTGTTACCCACCACGTCTCCAGAGAGAGAGAGAGAGACTTGCTGGTGTTTAAGCAGTGTTACCGCCCTCCCAATCTGCTCAGGGCAATGCTAGCCTTCAATTTGCTTTTCAAGATAAAAATAAGAGCACCGAAGTCCCACAGCACCTTTGAAGCATTCCCCGGTGATATCCAGTCCCTGACACTGGCTACTCATGGAAATACCAGGTTTACTGCTGATTACTTTCTGGGGTGAAAGCCAGACTGGTGAAGAGTTGTCACCTCTTACCCTGTAACCCTTAAGTACCTTAAAGCTTTGCTACTGTAGCTGTCTGCCTGGGGTGCCCATAGTCAAGAACAAGCATGCATTTCATCTATGTATTGGGCAACCTTGGTCTAGTGCCTTGGAACAAGAAGCCTGCCTGAATACCACAGACTTCCACTTGTCTCACCAGCCTTGGTGAACAACTGGGAAGGCACTCCACACTCTCCCTGTGCCCTGATTTTCCCCAAAAACATGTTCTGAAATGTCCGTCCCTGCCCTGGAACAACCAGAGGAATGTTAAGGTTTGTTGCTTCTTTAAAGAGTCAATATCCAACAGTCTGTTACTTTAACTGGAGTTATCCAACAGTTCAGTTCAAACACAGCACTGGATTGGTTTAGGTTAAAAATTAAACAAATGTATTTAATTCCAAAGAGAGATGTTAAATGAGTACAAATATAAGGATTAAAGTCAGAAATGGTTACAAGAGAGATAGATAAAACACTTTTTAGTAACTAAAACTTAACTAGCTAGAGTTGGTCCAAGGTAAAATCCTCACTCCATTTCTATCAAGATGGCAGACTGAACTCCTGGTTCAAAACTTTCCCCCCAAATCAAAAGGCTGGTACCTTTGTGATCTTAGACAGAAGATAGGTAACTTGGGATTCTTTACCAGAACTGTATGCCATGTTCAAGATGTGGGCATGCCATGGATTTATATAGTGTCCATTTGTCTATCCTGCCTTGATTCAGACTTTTAGGAACATATTTTCTGTGTGTGTGTATTGTGCTCACACACGCACAACTTCTTACATGGTATTTGCACATATACTTCACAATGATGCTAATGACCAGCGTGACCCTGGCTTTTATGTAAGACCTCAGATGATATTCTTTAAGGATAAACACTATGAACACAGTCTGCTAGGTGCATTCCTGTTAGAAGTTGCTGTTACAGAACAGTTAATCCTTTGCTAGTTGGCATTGAGGGGCTCTTAGGGTCACAATAACTTTCTCCCAGCTCTTCATCGTCTGATTCATGAGTTTAATGCCGCGGTAGCTACCATAGTCTTGTATGTCGCTTTTTCTGTTAAATATAGATACTAATGTGCTCTTTCTCCAGGCATCTTCTCTGTCTTCCTGATGATATTAAACAATTGTGTCAATATGTTCATGCCTGCTTGCCCCGGGTTCCTCCATACATCTGCAGGCATGCTATGGGAGCTGAGAGCTTTTTCATGTTTTATGTTGCCCAGTGGTTCTGCAACTACTTCTAGGACGGCTACCATCAGACCCTGGTTTGGGTTAATCATAAAGACATGTTTCTTTTGGATTATCTTCATTCATAAACCTTTCAAAGTAATTTCTCCTCCATTCCTTAATCTGGTTCTCATTGATTAAGATAATTTCAACTTTAATCACTTTGACTTTAGCAACATCTTTAGCTATTTTTATCACAAGTCTTTGCCAGTCTATATATTTCTTTCTCACCATCCTTCCTGTCAAGATGGCCATGGCTTTAGCCTTAACAGAGGCCACCTCTTTTTTCGCCATCTTTTTGGCTTTTTCATACTCCTGAAAATCCTGCTGCTGGAGTGTCAAAGTTTAAAATACTTTTCCTTCGTGGCCTCTGAAACTTTCTCATTCCACCATCAGATCTCACTAGTGAAAAAGACTGGCTTTTGCTTCACCAAACAGGCTCTTTGCACATTCTTGAGTTTTGTTTGCAATATGATCCCACCATTGAGTCATATTTTCTCTCAACTCTTCTAAAGAAATCTTCTCCACACTTTCATTTTCAATTCCTTGCTAACTTGATTGAAATGCCACCACCTGGTTTTCTGTACTGCTTTAGACCATTTTCTTATGTATGATATGTATCCATAGCCAAGAACCAACATTCTGTGTTGAGTTGCAATGCTTTTCCGCTGGGATAAACTTAGCTTCTGATGTTCTTAAACTAAGCTTAGTTTACCAGGAATTAATCTATCTGTGCCTCATACTACCACTTTTATAGGTAGTCAAATGTTCTTATATGTCAAATTTTACCTTCTGTTTCTCTTGACAATATCTTCATTACAATTGATTGATTCTTTTCATATCAAAACATTTTGCTTCAATTCTTTAGAGCCTGATTGGTTTTGACCAGTTTTGGTAAGAGTGATGGATGAAATAATAAAAGGATACCTATTCCTTTAAAAAAATTCTTACAAGAGTCTCCAAAACAGATTTTAAAGAGCAATAGAAATGTTATATGAAACTTTGTTTTTAATCTCAAGCTTCTTTTCAGGTTTTATGAAGGGATTTGGATTTACAGGTTCTTTCAAAATTATTAGTGGTTTCAGATTAATAATGTACATGCACCAGTGAGTTTAGCAGTAAATGGAATGAATTTCTTAAGATTAAGTCCCTTCCATTTCTGATCTTCAGTTTTAATATTCTTTCGTTTCTCATGAAGCATAACCTAATCCAGCTGAAATATAGTATTAGGTATTTGGCACTAAATCTGTCTGTCTGCAGCACTGGTGCAAAGTTCCTTCTTGCATTTCTGCTAGCCAGAAAACTGCGCCCACTCCTCTGTGGTGAGGCTGTAACAACTGACTGTGATCCAAACCTCTGTCACTTGCAGCTCAGTTCACTGTAGCTCATTTTACTGATGAAGGTCAGGTGAAGATTCCTACATGTACAGCGTGCAGTAACCTGCCACATGAGTAAAAGATCAGGGGAAATAAATCTCACTGAGGACCTGTGCATTCCAATGACTCTCCATCTGACTGGATCCAATTCAATGTCCAGATATCAACATTAAAGGTCTTGAACAGACTCAGGCCTGCTGTCCTAGAGAATATGGGCCATACCCCCACCTAGCATAGATGACTGTAGTTCAGCTGAAGTCAGTGGAGCTATGACACTTTACACTAGCTGAAGATCTGGCCCTATCTCTCTGTCTACTCTGCTCAGCAGAAGAAATGAAGTGGAAGGTGACTTTTTTTGGAATGCATTCCTAATAGAATGGAGCATTCTCAGTGGCAGACCCTAGAGTGTGGAACGTGTTACCAGTAATGATCAGGAGGAGCCCAGACCTAACCACGTGCAAGGCATGTGCCTAGGTCCACAATGACAGGCCTGAAGTATTGTGATAGATCATTTTGATGGAGGGAGAAAGGAAGTTGGACAGGAAATAGTGGTTAAAGAAGCAGAAACAGTAGGATGTCAAAGCACTAAGGCCTGATCTACACTAGAAAAATGATGAGTTACTGGCAACAAAGAGTTTAACACTATACTTTTTAACTGTCAGAGTTGGCCTCGACAAACAGTACCTCTGAAAACTCTACTTAAGGCTTCCTTGGGTTTAATGAAGTGAAATGGTGCTGCACATAGCTTGTCTTTATCTACAGTTGTGATTAATCTCAGTGCAGGTGATACCCACTGTCAGCCACAGGTAATCTGTTCTAGTATAGATGAAACTAAGCAGCAGTGGGTAAACTAACAAGTTGAAAGCAAAATCATTAGCAATGTTCTTGAGTGACTATGAGGTTTGTCTTCACACCTAAATACCACGGTGATTAGTTACTTTATAAATAGTGCACTGGATGGATGGGCTTAGTACACAGGGAAATAGGAAACTTTGTGAGCAATATGAACATTTCTTTTTGTACTTGATTATTGTACTTTTTGTCTACAGAGTTGGATACTTTGACATGACAGTCTCTAAGGAATTCGGTGTGTCTCGCTGTAAACATGGAGTGCCATAAAGGACATATGTCAATTGCAGTAAAATCATATTGCTTAAAGAAAGATCTCTAAGATCTAGATCACTAAGATCTCTTCAACAGAGGTTTTTCACATCTAAGTGTGTTTTGTTTTTTTACTACAATGCAGAATATAGTATATAGCCCCAACTGTGTGCCACACATAGAATGCTTCTCATGGCCCTTCCAGTCAGTGCTACGTACAGCTAGCTAGAGTGCTGAAAAATGTAAATTAACAATAAAAGTTTCAGAAACCTGTGTCCCTTGTTGCTTGTTACAGTTGTGCAATAAAGTCCACAGTTTAAATATGGTGGTTGCGGGCTACTGCAGTTATATCTTTTCCCATTAATATTACACGTTCGGTGTTGGAGCTGCAATTCTAGATTTCTGGAGAGTGTCACAAACAGGTTTGTGTGGCAGATTAAACATATGGGATTTATACATGTGTCAATTCCCTAAAGCCAAAGTTTTCGAACTGAGGTGCCCGCAGTTTGAAATCTGAATACATGCTGGCTAAATAACTGTTCTTCCTGGACTGGTCATTGTATGCTTCCCACCGTACGTGCGCATGCATCTCCTGTTCACAACATCAGAATCTTTTGAACTCCTTGTTGGCAACCTCTTGTTTGTTTTCTTTAAATTTCCATTCCTTCCCTCAGACTACTACTTAGTGCCAAGAGTAATGGTCAAGCCTAAACCCGCCAGCTTCAAGCTGGGCCTGTCAGGTAGCAGAATCATCCCATTAACTGATGGACACAGTCTAGGTCTCTTGTTGTGTTTGGTCAAGAGCCACACTCTAGACCGTTGATCTATATGCCGGTCCTTTTCCACCGGGACTCAACACTTCAGAGTTACTTGACTAAAGCTCTACCTGCTGAAGTAATCCATGAAGGAAGCATCAGATTTGGAAAGAGATTCCTGTGACTCGGGAAAGGAGTGGGGGATACTCTCCTCCCAGAGATCTTACTCCTTCAGCTTTCCTGTATATAAGGACTCGACACTGAAGGTGCCTGATGCTGGTAACGGGAGAGGTTCTGCAATCCTTAGACCTACAAACAGAGTTCAGTTCTGACTGGGAACTCAGTGCCAAAGCATGGTACCACCTCCAGATTTGATCTCCAGCCTGAGGGCAACATATGGCACTGACCCTCTTTCCCAGGATGTGGATAGATCAAAGTAGTTAAAGTGTCATGGCCATGGGCCTTTTCAGTCTTCTAAACCAAAGGCCTGATTAGGCTGGACTGCTGGATGGACTGATTCTTTGTTTCAGCTGGCTCTGAGAAAAACTAAATCCAGGATGCTTCCTCCAGGATGCTTTCCTCAACCCTTTCTCTGTTTGTCCTCCTATTCCCCTGTTATCTGTAGTCATGAGGAAGATGAGGCAGGATGCAGCCACATTGATACTTATAACCCCTTATTGGCCAAGACCAGTGGTTTTCAAACTTTTTTTCTGGAGACCCAGTTGAAGAAAATTGTTGATGCCTGTGACCCAACATGGGGATGAGGGGATTGGGGTGTGGGAGGGGCTCAGTGCTGGGGCAGAGGGTTGGAATGCAGGGTGAGAGCTGTGGGGTGGGGCCTGGAATGAGTGGTTCAGGGTGTGGGAGAGGGCTCTGGAATGGGGCAGGGGGTTGGGGTGCAGGAGGGGTCAGTGCTCTCGGTGGGAGTGCAGGCTCTGGGGTGGGGCTGGGGAGGAGGGGTTTGGGATGCAGGAAGGCGCTCTGTGCATAGGGGGGGCTCAGGGCTGGAGCAGTGGGTTGGAGTGCAGCAGGGAGTCAGGTCTCTAATTCTTGGTCTCCCAGAATTAGAGAAAAATTCTATGGCCAAACCCCATCTCTCTACACCTGACTGCCTGGAGGTTAGCTGACTGAGCAAAACAGGCAGGCGTTGTTCCACAAAGATTCTAGAGAGCTAGAAACCCTCTACAAGATCAGTCTAAGGAACAAAGTAGATGAGATTTTCCATCTGGGTTTCACAACAAGGTCTCAACCTATTCCTAGTTTCTATTCCCAAGATTCTGGATTACATCCCAATACCAACACCTCATCATCAATTATTGGGAGTGGACTACATCTACCCTGATTGAATTGGCCTTGTCAACACTGGTTTTCCACTTGTAAGGTAACTCCCTTCTCTTCATGTGCCAGTATATTTATGCCTGTACTGTAATTTTTACTCCATGCATCTGAAGAAGTGGATTTTTTGCCCACAAAAGCTTATACCCAAATAAATCTGTTAGTCTTTAAGGTGCTCTGGGCTTTACATTGGATCCTGGTAAAGACTGGCCAGACATCCTGGTAGAATGGCTGTGGTGAGGAAACGACTCAGAATCAAAGACTCGTTTGTTGTCTCGTTTGTAACCATTTCTATCCCAATTCCTTCTACCTGGTATCACTGAAATATCTGTTAGTTGTTACTCTGTTAGATTATACAACCATCTCAGTGCAGGATTTCAAACTGAAGAGTAAAATCCTAACCGACTGGTGATGTGGATTGGCTCTGTAAAAGAGCAGCAAACCCAATAAGGTTTTGTGAGAATTATGGTGCGAGGGACTGTGCTCTGCAGAGGACACCGTTTTGGGGAGACTTGTGACTGGAAGAGCTGTTGGTGTCACCTTGCAAGGAGTAACCAGGCTGGTGGAAGCCAGGGTGAGGCCATTGTGCTATAAGCAAGTTGCTGGTGTCAGAGATCTGAACCAACGCAGCACAGCACAGAAGCACCAAAGGTTACAGAGTGGGTGCTGACAACACCTCTTACTGGTCTGGGCAAAACCCCAAAGTGTCACAATGAGTTTCTGTCACCGATGTGTCGCTCTGAGCTTGGGTTGGTATTTTTTTCATGCTGTTATAAAATGAAATTACTTTTGCAGTCTGGACTGGTCCAGGACCATGAGTGCCAATCTCAGGGCAGACACCCCAAACAGGTGGTATGTTCTATAATTAGATTTCACCAACCCAGTAACAAATACGAACTCCTGAAACACTATAATAGTCTTACTACGGAGTCACAGACAGTCCAGTTAGGCACTCCAGTCTCTCTTGCCAGCCAGGCAGGCTGGATTTAGGGATAAATGGTCACTTACACCAAAGATCACAAAATATTCAGATAGCTCCCAGTCCCAAGAGCCAGTCACTTACCCTATGTCAATTTGTACCTCAGATTGTCCAAAGATAGCGCTTGTAGCCAATACCATTGTAAACTAATGAACGATTTATTAACTAGGTAAAAGAAATGAGAAAGTTATTCACAGGTTGAAGCAGGCAAAATGTACGCACAAATGAGTTAGTCTATTGTTCCAAAAGGTGATAGAGAGGTACTAATCTGGGGATCTCTGCTTTTGTTTCCTAGCTCCAGCCCTGTGAGAGTTCAAACAGCAAAGAGATGAAGAATTTGCTTGTCTGCTATCTTTATTTCTGCCAGGGTTCCCCTGGGTCAGCGTGCCGCCAGCAGCCCAGGGGTTCCCCTGGGTCAGTGCACCGCCGGCAGTCCGGGGGTTCCACCGTGCAGTCGCTGCTTCGCTTCTCCCACCTCCCAGGCTTGCGGAGCCTGTCAGCTGTTTGGCACGGCAAGCCTGGGAGGAGAATTAGAGCAGGACAGTGTGCTCGGAGAGGATGCAGAGCAGAGGTGAGCTAGGGTGGGGAGGTACTGCAGGGCTCCCCGGGCCAGGGGGTGGGGAGCTGCCGGGGGGGCAGGGAGTTGCCATGAGAGGGGGCGTGCCTCAGGGTAGAGGGGGGTGGGGAGCTGCTGCAGGGCTGGGGGGGCGCAAAGTGGACGTTTCGCCTAGGGCATGAAACTTCCTTACACCGGCCCTGGCTGCATGGCCTTAATCAGCTCTGCTCACTGCCTGTACCTAACTCATGAATATTGAGGGCGAAGAATATCACTAACTGGAGCAGAATGGAGAAAGAATCATAGAGAAAGCCACAGCCCCAGGGCTTATTGGGGCAGGATTGTTTTGAAGGCTGGAGCATTCCTCCCAGAACATGCACAGGCCCAGATCCACAAAAAGGATGACATCACTGAATGGATGAAACAAAGCAGCAGATAGAATGTTTAGATGTCAGATGATTGTTCCAAACCTGTTAAAATGCTGCATTTGTCCTGCAGAGATGGCAGGAATGAGACTTTGATTGACTGATCATCCAAGCATCTCACCCTAAAGGAGGGAAGAACTGGAAAAAAATGAACCAGTAGGAAAACAGCCCCATTCCTCTTGTGGTGGAAGAGCTCATGCAAAATACTCTGAGCCTATAAAGACGAAATTCCTCTGTTTGTATCAACAGTCAGAACATGGACTCAGTGGTATTACCAACCCGAGTGGTGTGAGTGCTACAGGCAGATCACAATGAGTGTTTCATATATTTCACTGGTAAAGTTGTAAGCTTGAAGAAATCCAGAAGGAGCTGTACAGAAATCTGACCTGCATTTAGGGAAATAATGTGACTGTGTTCTCTGCTCTGCAAACTGAAAACAAGATTTCTCAGAGCTGTGCTACTAGTATCACTAAACCTCCAGGGACATAATCATGCCCTTGATCCATACAGTAGAACCGTTAATCAGCACAGCAGCATTTATGCTGCCAGCATTTGAGAGAGAGGAGACTTTGAAATATTTTTCCCCACACCCTATTGTACCGGCTGGATTGGTTTGACTTTTTAAAAAATTACTTAGATAATTGTTTTATTGCAGTATGTAAATTTTGCACAACAAAAATAATGCCTTGGAATTAGTGTCAAGAGAATTAAGCACTCTTTCCAGAAGAACATTAACATGTACAGCAGGAAATCGGAAGAGCAGATCAGAAGTTGGGAAGTTAACAAGGGCATGTATAATTAGATTGTGAGGTTTCTTTTTACAAATTTTACCAAGTCACAGATCTGTTCTAAAAGTAGGGATGAGAGTTAAAATTGTCAAGTGCTTATGTGACTTAGGAGCCTAAATTATATTGCTGGTGAATTAGACTTAGCTTCCTAAATGCCTAAGGACTGGTCTATACTAAAATCTTATAGCAGCATAGCTATGGCTGTTAGGGGTCTGATTTGTTTTACTGACACAGCATGCCAGGATAAGCCCTAGTGTAGACACACTAAAAGTACTTTTGTCAGTATAACTTGGCCCAGGCCTGGTCTCCCTGGTTAAGTTGATGCAAGGCAGTTTACATCAACCTACTGTGGCTGTGTCTTCACTTAAATTTGGCTCCTGTTGATATAAGAGCCCCGGTATGTCAATAATACCACCTCCCCATCCAGCATAGAGTCACGGTCCATGTAGGTGGGTCGACACAGAACGTAGACACTGTGTTAATTTTGTTGACTGTTATGGACCTTCAGGAACTGTCCCACGGTGCCACACGCTGACTGTTCTGGTCACCGCTGTGAAGTCCACTGGACAGACAGACAAGAAGCTACCCCTGCCCTTTAAAGCCCCCCACATTTCTGAAATTCCTTTTCCTGTTTGGTTGGCTTGGTGAGCACACCTAACAGCTGTCCGTTGTTGAGTGTAACTGCCCACTACATGTTCCAAACGCACTCCTGCCTAGAGTGCACAGGACGTATTGGATCCCCTGGGCCTGTGGGGAGAAGAAGTCATGCAGGTACAGCTCCAACGTAGCTGTAGAAATGTGGCCATCTATGAGCAGATTGCTCAGAGGGATTCAGGAGAAGGGTTACAACAGGGCTGAGCCGCAGTGCCATGTGAAAGCCAAGGAGCTACAGCAGGCATGTCAGGGCGGCCAAAAATCTATCTGGTTCTGAGCTGCAAACCTCTTGCTGAACAATTTTTTTTTTTTTTTTTTTTTTTTTTTTTTTTTTTACAAAGAGCTGCCAGCCATCCTCGGCAGCGACCTCCCAGAGTACAGTGGATACTTCCCTGGAGCCCAAGTCACAGGACCCTGTCACGAACAGTGAGGAGGTGGATGAGGAGTAGTAGTATGGGGGACAGGCCACCAGAGGTTCCAGCTGTGCATCAAGCCAGGACAGGTTTTTGACTCCACCACCATCCAGCAAGTCCTGAGAGTCTAGCATGGGCGAGCCTGATACATGGGTAGGAACCTCTGGTAAGTATGCAGTTTGCTTTCAAATTAGAGGAATGGACCTCCCCCACAAAGTCACAGAACACATGTTGAGTTGCTATTTTTCACTTGTGCTAGGAGAGGTAGTGGAACAACCATGAGAGGTAGAGTTGCTATCTGCTTTTCATTCCTGTTGTTGTCTTGACTCCTATTCTTGTGCCTTGCTGTTCTCTGGATCTTCTCCGCTACCCTGGGCATAGCAGCACCACTCCCTAACTCCCTTCCTGAATCCCAGGGCTTCTCCTTTGCCCAGACCCTGAGTAGAGAAATCCCAATGCAGTGGGAGGCAGGGAAGTGTGATTGCTGTGTCTGGGGCTCCAGCCCCACCTCCTTTTCCCCAACTCCTCCTTTCACTATCTCTGGCCCAGGATCCTCTTGCTGTTACAGGAACATACGTTGAAGGCAGGACTCAGGGACAGGGCAGGTCTATGTCCTTATCAGCAAGGCCTTCACACACAGCTCTGTCCAGCTCTGAAAATCACTGGTTTGGGGGAGCTTCTCATGTCATCATGATAGCTCCTCCTACAGGTGCCAAAATCCTGTGACTCATGATCAAGAGTTGACAACCCTGCCTTCCCTTAGCTACTGGGAGGGGACTCCCCTTCCCCCCCACACTTCCCCCAAGTGGGAGGCAGCTGCCATCTGATCTCTCCACATCCCACTCCCCATCTTTGTGCTCTGCACCACCCTCAATTTGCCTGCTTTCCCTCACTCTCCCCTGTCACTGTGTCTTTGCTGCTCCTCACAGCCCGTGTGTCCCGTCCAGCCCCCTGAAGCATAGTGTGGCAGCCATTTTGCCTGGGGGCTGGCTTCAGTCTCATTGAAACCAGTGGGAGGTGGCAACCAGCTTTATTAAGGGCAGCCTTACTTCCACATGCAGGTAGATGATAGGGAAATGATGGCAATCTTGCTGGTTCCAACTCCATTCACAGTACTAGGAAACCATGGCCATTTTGAATAAGGGAAAATTCATGAGCTGATGGCTTTCATTTCATGAGACAGGGTTCAAAAATCCAAAATCACTAGAGGTGCAATAAAATCATAAGAGTTGGCGACACTGGCGGAGAGACTTGGAGGAGAACCTACGTGCAGGAGGGGGAATCGTAAACTCCTTAGAGGACTCTGGCCTAAGCCTAAAGAATCCTTAAAAATGGTAGGGAAACTAAGTCAGGGTAATGCATACAGGTGTTTCTTATTTTGCCTAGATGTGTGTATTTTTCGTGATAAGTAAAGAGTAATTGTGTTTAGGAACCCTTACAAAGTCTGGGTGTCTGTCTGCTTCACTATCGTGCCCCTGGAGAGGTGAACTGTAAACCCAAAGTTCTCACATGATTGGAGTCCTGGATAGGATGTACTTATGCTATTAGGGTGTCTATGGGGGGGAGTCTAGTGCAGCTGGGTTCTGCGATCCCATTTCCATTAAAGGGTGATACACAGAGTGTCTTTGCCCATGAATTATGATAGAGAAGCTAAGAAAAGAGTCAATGATGTAGCCTACTCAGAAGCAAGAGAGGCTTTGAGCGCATGGGGCTAGATAGATTATTTATCATTACCCTTTATTTACATTGCTTCAGCCAGTTTTCCACCCATGTGGTATTGTTCATAAGTTAATTAATTGTCAATGGCACACTAAGTTCATTAGCTAATTGCCTGCGTGCTATGGAATATTTGTCAGTGGCTCTACCTGGATTTACATGTTCAGATTTTCCAAGTATTCACTTACCTGCTCTTTAGCAATAGAAGTAGAAGGATTTCCTTTAAAAACCCCAAATTTCCCAAATATGTTAAAAAAAACACGTTTTTTTCCTTAATCCTCTCATTATCTCATTTTGTTGTTCTGATCCCTGTAAGCCTTAAATGACTTTATTGCTTGTTTATTTCTCTTAAAGAGTATAAGGGGAGAAGAAGGAGAGAGTGAGAAAGTGGGTAGGGGTCATTTTGTTCATCAGGGTGTCATTGCTCCAAGTACAGACCAGGCCGTAATCTGTTGTAAATTTATAGAGACAAGGAAGCACCAGACAACATAACAATTATAGAACTAGCTAATTGATTAATACACAATACAGGATCCTCACAGAAATGTTTGCAACTGGATTAGATAGGAATTTACCATCAATTATTTATCCTCACCAAGCCGACATTATCTTGCTATGATATCAGGAAACTGCTGAATTTCCTGTAGGCATGGGAGACAGGGAGGTCAAGAGCAAGTTAGCACCTCATGTTTTACTGCCTGCTGCTGCTGCTGTGAAGGCTCTCAACAGGGTCAAATTGCCATTTCTCTGTGGTATTCTCAAAGCATTCTGTTTCAGGGAAAGATTTATTAGCTGGGTAAACATTTTATATCCCTCTCCCTAGTCAGCAGTAATCACAAACAGGTTCTTCTTGGATTTCTCTCCCCATGGTTAAGACAAGACAGTAGACAATGGGCTCTTTGCTAAGCCCAGTGGAAGATAAAGTTAGTGTACATTTCTTTGGGGCCAGGAGAAGAGACAGTGGAAAAGGAATTCTCTGAGGCAAAAATAAAATTCTTGGGTATTTTACTACTCTTAGCCTTAGAGAATTCATGTATTTTTATTTGATTGTTCTTTCTCCTGTAGTAGAAAAACAGAACCTGATGCATGGGCCTGCTGAAAGACCTAAGGCCTGAACCAAAGTCAGTAAAAGTTGTGCAAAAGGCAGGCACTGTAGATACTTGCCTGCAAGTTCAGTGTCTGGTACATGAACTTGACACTGGCATTGTTAGCATAGCTAAAACACACCGAATACGTAAACAGATTCCAGCAGATTCTGTGGTCTCTTTGGGCAGTTCGATCGAGGTCTGCTGGGCCAGCTACCTGGCACAAAGCCAGCACAGCACTCAGAGAGAACATACATGCAGCCAACAACTGACAACACTGATTACCCCGACCGCTCATCTGGTAAGAATCGCAATCTAGCATGGCAGGGAGCTCTGAGCTAGGGAACCCCTTATTCCTTTCCTCAAAATCCCTGCAGAGTTTGACGAGGTATGGACACACTGGGTAGCCAGAAAAGGAGGTCCATATGAATTTTAAAAAGATAGTGGGGAAACATGCACTGGAATATGTAAAGCAATGGCAGAGACTGAGGCTTTATAAAGTAATAAGAAAAGTAAGAAATGTATAATATTGCAGTTAATGGCCATGGCAGTAAGATGGTTAAACAACGTACCACACTACTGGCTGGACAGGTAACCAAAAGAATTAGAAGAGTCAATCTAGGCTATTGAGCCCTGGAAGGCCCAAGCCCTTTTAGCAGGACAACAGGCAGTCCAGATGCCCTTCCTCTCCTCATTGTCAGAGTCCAGACCTTCATGTACTGACCCCTCCCTGCCCCCCCAAGAACTATTCTACAGTCTCCTCTGCCCACCTCACCTAAGCTGCCTCCACTGCTGTACACAGCATGCCATCTTGCTCACATCTCTGGTTTTCAGTGGGTGCCTTCCCTGAGCGTGCGCTGCCAACCCACCTCACTTCTTGGGGTTCCTGACCCAATAGTTAGATGAAGCCCTCACCCACTACATTGATGGGCATCAGGTAAATACATAGTTGGATCAGAAACCAACCAACAGGAGAAAGGCAGGTAGTGTGTGTAGTGCCTAGCAGAAGATTGGATATGGGATAACAGTCTAGACTCATCTTGCCTCCTTGTTGCTGGAAACCTTCTTTGATCTCTGACACAGTCTCCTCCAAACTGTACCCTAGATCATCACTACATGACATGTTTGGAGGTGGTAAATTGTTTTTAATGATAATCAGAGCCATGGTTTTATGCCTAAATCTGTTCTCTTAGAGTTAAGACAGTTGAAATAAATCTAATCTCTCTAATGGGTTAGATGGAGACATCATTGATTAACCTTCCTGAGAGAGACATGTAAAGCTGATCATACCTAAATTAATTTATATTGAGCACTTTTCCTTTGATCTGTGTCATTTTCCTTCAAGAAGCTGCATAAATTGCTTTCTCATTTTATTTGACATAGCTTTCAGTTCTAGCCTTTTGCCATTGTTTTATTAGGCTTGAGGGAGCAGTGGTAGGTCGAAACGATCTGGCACTGGTCATGTTGTTTAGCATAGTTGAAGAAAATAATGCCTGAAGCAGCACCAGAATAGGCACTTGCTGAAGCAGAAACCCTACATCCTTTGGTTTTACTGAGGTAGGGGAAGTCCAACAAAGATAATTTTTTATCTCCATTCTTTGTAACTCATGAGAAATCTAGAAGCCAATACATTCAATATAGTGTAGAATCTTCCAAAGATAGTTTAAAACTAGATATTAATCTTGCTTCGTGCATAATTTAGGCCTGTTAAGGTAGCATGTAGGCAACCATCCAAGGGAAGGATGTTAGAAAAAATGGGTTTGATTTTTCCCAACCAAAAAATGTGTGTTAGTGCTTGTGAAAGGTACCAGTGTACTTGGTTCTTGTAACACCATCACCACCAACAACCTCCTTGTGATTCTGGTAGACCAGTCAACCTGTGTATGACCCATAACCGGAGGCAGATTAGGGGTTTGTGGGGCCCTGGGCCAGAGCAAGTGGTGACCCCTCTCCACCCCTTCTGCCTGGAGGGAAGGCGGGGGAGGGGAGGACTGCAGCCTAACAGCTTAACAAGCGGCATCGCAGTTGTATCAAGACAATTCACTTGTATATGAATTTCAAAGAGATGTTCTAGACTAGCAGTCATCAACCCATTCATTCGTGGTCATAGAAATCAAGGATAGATACTAAGTGTATTTGTGTTTATCTATATCTTGTTAGAAATTTAACAATGTAAGCAAATTAGCTTGTAGATGCTAATTCCTTTTCATGTCTTAATTGCCTTACTTTATGTCTTGGAGTATGTTCAATTAACCTTAAGATCAAAGATGTAAGATACTGCAGGAAAACTAATACTATTTACATTGCCTTCATCTTAACTATCATTGTTATAATGAATGGCCAGCTGTTGTCTTATAGTGTAACACTACATTATAAATATTATTATAGGTCTTGGTTGGATATTAGGAAAAACTATTTCACTAGGAGGGTGGTGAAACACTGGATGGATTACCTAGGGAGGTGGTGGAATCTCCATCCTTATGGGTTTTTAAGGTCGGGCTTGACAAAGCCCTGGCTGGGATGATTTAGTTGGGGATTGGTCCTGCTTTGAGCAGAGGGTTGGACTAGATGACCTCCTGAGGTCCCTTCCAACCCTAATCTTCTATGATTCTAGAAATGCTGGAGTCAAAGCGGGCTTTGGGGTGGAGTGCCCCCCACCTCATACCTTTGCAACCCCCTGAGGGGTCATGACCTCCAGTTTGGGGGGAACTTCTGTTCAAATATGACCCCCAGTTTGGGAACCTCTGTTCAAACAGACTTCACACCTAAGCTGCCTTTGGATTCTGACCTGTCAGGATGATTCCAGAGAAACTTTTACAAAATCACTGCTATGATCCTGGGCTATGAACACTATCGGGTCGCGTTATAGTGGGGTAGAGGTGCAGATGCAGAATGTGTGGGGAGGTGAGGGAGGCTCTGTGAGTCGCACTTTAACTATAAAAGAGTCATATGTGGCTCACAAGTGGTGATTTGGCCAGCCCTGTTCTATGGCCTAAGTAGGGCACTCTCCCAGGATGTTGGAGACCCAAGCAGAAATGCACACTTCCAACAGAGGATACTGAATGCTCTTTCTGAATTCCACTTAGTCTTGAGATGTGCTGTGTGATGTCAGGGCTGAGGTGGTAACTTTTGCCACCTAAGTGATCTGGGCTTTGCCACGTAAGTAGTAATTTTTGACATTAAAGTGGACTAAGATATGTCATTTAAATGGTCTGAGACTTGTCATTGGTCTAAGCATTGATACTTACATGCACTTGAAGTGGTAACTTTTGCCACTTTAGGTGGTTTTGGCTTAGATTTTCCAATTTAAGTGGTCTGTTTGACATTAAAGTGGTCTGAGATAAGTTACTGGTTTGGGCTTTTCCATCTCTGTGTACTTAAGTGGTCTGAGCTTTGCTATTAAAGTGGTAACTTTTGCCATTCTAACATGGAGTGGACTTTGCCACTTCACTGGCCTATTTTTTAACATTAAAGTGGTCTGACCCATGTCCAGGGGCCTGCGTTTTGCCACATATGTGCTATGAAGGGGTCTCAGCTTTTAATTTTAATATTAAAGTGGTCTGAGACATCATTTAACTGGTAACTTTTGCCTGCTCTTTAGCAATAAAGTTGGGTTTTTTTAAGTAGGTCATTAAGAGATTTAAGCTCTCTCCATAAAGACTAATTATAAAAAGGAGAGGCCAAAGAAGGCAAACATACATTCAGGGCTAATAAAATAGATTTATTTGAGGAAAAATGATACTATAGGCCTGAAAATAGGGGTAGCTATAATATTTAATTTGGTGGAAATGAAAAGGGCCAGACCATTTGCTAGTCTCTCTCTCTTTGCAAACTTAACACCACCTTGTAAAAAGGAATCAAAGTCTGGTAAATAGAAAGACTTGTCCTTGGAAAGCCAAGTTTCTTGGACCAAAACTAAATCAAATTAAGATAAATTTTTCCTAAAATCCAAATCCTGGGATTTACTCTTATCAGTATTCCATGAAATCATTTTGACTGAGGTTTTACCGGAAGGAAACCCAGTCTGGCCCAGCTTGTCTAGCTCCCATTCTAGGGCTGCCATTGAAAAGTTATCATGAAAAACAACACCATAAGCTTTGTAATTCGGTCTGTTTCTCCCAGACTGTGATCTTCAACCCTCTAAATGACGTGTAGGTCTTGTGCAAGTAGGCCATTTAGTTTCACCTGAATAACTGGATATAGTCTAACAGGACTTTCTTGGATGACCTGGTCATTTATTTTGTGGTTAAAAGAACAATAATTCATTTTGGTTGTACATTCATTGTATAGGATGCGGTGTATCAGGCCCTTTGAGGGCACCTGCTGGAAGCCTTGTGGTCCCACCACACCCCGCCCCAGAAAAGGGAACAGTGAAGGTGGGTGCTCCAGGCCTGCTAGAACGATGGCAGGGAAGCAGCTAATCAGAGCTCATCAGGCTGAATTAAAAGGAACTGCAGGGGCTGAGCAGGGCAGTTCCTGTCTGGGACCCAGGAGTAAGGATGAGTGCACCTTGCTGGAGTTCAAGAGAGAACAAGAAGATGGGTTCTGGTGGCACTGGCATTCGATAAAGAAGAGGAGGAGTTAAGAACTTCACTCCTGAGGTAAGGGTGAAGAGAACAGGGCTATGCGGGAAGTGGCCCAGGGAATAGCAGCAGCAACTGTTAAAGGAAGCAGTATGTGGCTGCTATTTGTTGGCTCTCTGCATTGTGACCTGGAGTAGTGGGAGGGCCCAGTTACTCCCACTGGCAGGATGGCCAAAGCCCTGAGAAGGAGACAAGTTTTGTTTAAAAGCCCAAGCACAGGGCTAGAATGTAAAGGGCCCAGGGACAGGACTGAAGACTCTGAAGAGGGTCAACCACTCACTGAACTTTTTTACATCCCAGAAGGGAACTGAACTTGGAGTGACCTGACTGTTTGCTTTATCGGTTCTTATTGCTCCAGTCTCCAGAGAGAAAGCCCTGGGGCAGTGTTCTATGCCAGGGCAGGCATGGTCTTAAAGCCAGCCCACTAGGGGCTCTGAGGACTGAGCCCAGAGACTGGGTTAAGGACTTTAACAAGGGCACAGGAACAGGCCCTGTTGGACCTTTCACCCTGGAAGAGTTTTGTTCATCCATTTTAGATTTTGCGTGACTCAGCCAGAGGGCTGAGCCGTTGAAGACCTGACTGACGAGAGCAAAAGCTGACAGAAGCCATTCACAGATGTCCTAGTCACTCACCAGCCTTTAAACTGCACTGCCACTCTCTTGTGAAACTATATGAGAGAAGCTTTTAAAATTTAGTTTCTAGATAGTAAAACCTGGCTCGTTTCAGTAATAGACATAAAGGGTGTTGCAAATAGGTCTGTGACTCAACCATTTTCCTAGACACATTTTTAAAAACCAAAACCACCAATGATTAATGCTTAGCATTTCTTGCTCTTAAATTACGGGTACTTACAATTAAATTGGTCGGAGGGGAATTAGTAACATATGGACCCTCATAAGATGGCTTACTCACTTCACAGATATGGGAAGGAATAGTAGGAATGGACTGGGAGTTGGCAGCACCCTTTGGGAATGTACCAAGCTCTTTATTGATGGATATGGATCCCATGTGAGGCCACTGGAGCAGAGAGGATGCCAAACACCTAATTCAAATTAGCAGCTACTAAGGAGGCAAGCAAAATGCTTCCCTTAGAATTCTTGGACTCAAGCCAAACTTGCCATAACCTTCTCCAACTTAACCTTAACATCAAAGAAAGATTCTTTGATTTCTGAAACATCATATCTATTAACTTTCCCTGTAGACTGACAATACTCTCAACAGCGAATAGGCTCTGCTAACAATCCTGGGGAAAGAGCAATATTAACTCGCTGTATTCAGATCAAAGGGATCCAACACTCTTGGGGAAGGTATTAAAGGGAGGAAAGCACAAAGTGATGGCACTATCAGCAACTAAACACTCAGTCTTACCTCCTGCACATTGCAGGCCACAGAACCTCGCCCATCCATTCCTGTAATGGACTCCCAACTTCTGGCTGAGTTACTGACATCCTCAAAGCATGATTTAAAGATTTCAAGTTACAGAGAATCCACTGTTGACACTAGTTTAAACCTGCAAGTGACCTGGCTGCAGAGGAAGTCAGAAACCCCTTCAGGATCACTGCCAATCTGCCCTGGGGAAAATTCCTTCCTGACCCTAAATATGGCAACGAGTGAGACCCTGAGCATGTGGGCAAAACCCAGCAGCCTACTGGGTCTGACTCTCTCTAGGAAAGAACTCTCTGTAGTAACTCAGAACCCTCCATCTAGCTTCCTATCACCAGCCATTGGAGATATTTGATATTAGCCATCGCAGATGGACTATATGCCATTGGGCAGTCTCATCAGACCATACCCCCATAAACTTAATAAACTCATCTGAAGCCAGTTAGGGTTTTTTGCCCCCACTGCTCCCCTTGGAAGGCTGTTCCAGAACTTCACTCCTCTGATAGTTAGAAACCTTTCTCTAATTTCAAGCCTAAACTTGTTGATGGCCAGTTTAAATCCATTTGTTCTGGTGTTGCTTAACTTAAATAACTCCTCCCTCTCCATGGTATGTATCTCTCTGATGTATTTATAGTGAGAAATCATATCCTCCCCCTAGCCTTCTTTTGGTTAGGCTAAACAAGCAAACTTTTTGTCTCTTCTCATAAGGTAGGTTTTCCATTCCTCTGATCACTCTAATAACCCTTCTCTGCACCTGTTCCAGTTTTAATTCATCTTTCTTAAACGTGGGAGACCAGAGTTGCACACAGTATTCCAAATGAGGTATCACCAGTGTCTTGTATAATGATACTAACACTTCCCTGTCTCTACTGGAAATACATCGCCTGATGCATCTTAGAACTGCATTAGCCTTTTGTATAGCCACGTCACACTGGCGGCTCATACCTATGATCACATTGGCCATCAACCTGTGATCAACCAACACACCCAAATCTTTCTCTTTCGTCACTTCCAACTGATAAAGCCCCAGCTTATAGAAAAAATTCTTGTTGATAGTCCCTAAGTGCATGGCCTTGCACTATTACATTTCATCCCATTTGTATTTCTCCAGTTTTCAATGTCATAGATCATCTCACATGATATCCCGGTCCTCCTCTCTATTGGCAATACCTCCCAACTTTGTGTCATCCACAGATTGTAGCACGTTCCTGCTTTTTGTGTCAAGGTCATTAATAAAAATGTTAAATGAGATAGGGCCCAAGACATACCCCTAAGGAACTCCACTAATAACCTGCCTCCAGCCTGGCAGTTCGCCTTTCAGTATGACCTGTTGTAGTCTCCCCTTTAACCAGTTCCTAATCCCCCTTTCAATTTTCATATTCATCCCCATCTTTTCCAATTTAACTAACAATTCCCCATGTGGAACCGTGTCAAATTTCCTCACTGCCATGGAGTTGGAAGAGGAGATGCTACAGAAAGTGTCCATCTCCCTTCTTACCCCCTGCCACAACGTGGAGTTCTCCTTCCAGTGGAAGTCATCTTTGGTGTCAGCGAAGAGCAAACTATGCCAAGGACGTGACACTACCCTCAGACCTGCTGTCTTCAATAATTGCAGCGTTCTCACCCATCCTGTGAAAGGACCCCAATAGCTTTAACTTAAAACACTTCAAAAAGTCTCATTACCTGCTTGTTGGGCATAGCCATTATCTACCTTGGCTACATGACGGCTTGGCTACACAAACGCTTTACAAACATTAGTGGAGCATAAATCTGCACAAGCTGTCTCTTATTATGTTAGCAGTCCTCATGTGCTATACATTTTCAACCCATCATTGGCTACCTGCCATTGTGCTGCATGATTTACATTATGCTGATCATCAACCTGAGAGTTCCCTGGCTAGTTTTTAAATGATCAGTTTGAATTCTGGAGCCTGCATTTCTTTTAAGTCCTCCGGAACCTCCCTCAGCAAGCTTTTCCATGACGTCCGCTCTTGACTGAAGAATGTCCTTCTGGTCTTAAGTTTTAATTAATTGGTGAGATTTTTTTGGCTTCACTCTAGTACCTCCCTCCATCCGCTTAACTGCAGTCATAGTTGAGATGCAGCCAAATGTTAGCTGGGCATGTGTTTGCTGTCTCCTTTAGAGGCATAATAAGGGATTATTCACTTACTACTTGAGTAATTTTACCATACTCTTTCATCTTCTTGTTTTTACGGTCAGGCAGCAGTGTTTCAGCTTCCCTTGCCTGAACTCTACATTAGAAAAGAAATAATTCTGCTGCTGTCTCTTGGTATGAAATAAAGATGTGGCTTTAGGTATAACCTCACTAGGAAGGAGCTTGATGGTTTTGTATTCCCTTGGCAATCTGGGGTCCCAATTCTAGTAAATGCAATTGGACTTTCCTGTTTATGTTGCAGTATCTGAAAAGGTGCCCAGCAAATGTATGAAACAAGACAACAAATGCCCACACATAATTAAGAGCCAGAATAGAATACCTTTTCTCTCACTAAATAGTGCCTTGCAATATGTGGAGTTTCACTGTAGTTCTGGAGCATCTGAGAAGTTAAGTACTATACAAGGTGGCAGAAGCTGACCCTGCGGGAAGAGTATCACTCGGCAACCTATTTGTCATGGTTTCATAGAGTTCATGGCCTGAAGGGACCATTATATCATCTTGTCTGACTGCCTTCATATCACAGGCCATTAAATTCTACAGATTAAGCCGCAAATCTTTAGTTAGATTAAAGTATTTCAGTCCTCAGGAAACTAAACTGTTTTGAGCCACAGGAAAACCGGAGAGATCAAGGTGCCATCCATGCCTGAAGCCTCTGCAAGGGCAGGGAATTAAGTAGGTGAGATATCCCAGCAGATGATCCAGGAACCTTTTGTGAGTTAAGCTCCACCCCAGATTGTTCTCAGCAGGGCACCCCTTTCTGCGTATGCATTCTTTGCTGGTGATGTCAGTCCAGGAATGCTTGTGGAGACATAAGGCAGCCAATAGGGAGCGTAAGGTAAATTCTGATATATTGGGTGCTATTAAAAAGTGGAATCTTACTGCACTGCGGTATGTATTAAACCTGCAATAATTGCCGCATTCTCTGCCTTTACAGTGGGAAATACCTCAACTGCCCAAGTAAATTTGATTTCTGCAGGTGCAGAGAGTCCAATGTTTAAAGCTGCCCATGGTGATTTCCCAATATTGCGCATTTTAGAAAGTTGTGAATGGTTTTGCTTCATGTATTCCCCAGGCTATAAATGAAGAATGTGTAACATTTTACAGTGTGCAATATAGCAGGAAAAGAGGATTTCACTCCATGAGTCAGCAGTTCACACTTAGAACAAAACAAGAACTCTTTTCACCTAGAAAAATTCCCATTGCAGGAATTTTAGACAGCTATGGACAAAGGGAAAAGTTCTCTCCTGGTGTAAATGAGCACAGCACTGGAATTCTGCCCATTTATACAAGCAGAGAATTTGGTCCAAAACCCTTCAGGGCCAAATTTCTGCCACCGTTCCCTATACTGTGAAAACCCTTGCTCTGCGAGTAATATCACCTAACACTTATATTGGACGTGTCATCTGTAGATTTCAGAGTACTTTATAAGAGAGAGGGTAATGATACTGACTGTTTTACAGATGGGGAAACTGAGGTGTAATGATTTGCTTAAGGTCACTCAGCAGCAGAGCTGGAAATTGAACTTAATGCTTCTGAGTTCCAATCTGGTGCACTGTCTACTAAACACCATCCTCCCTAATGGTTTCAGTGGGACCATTTGCAGAGTAAGGTACAGCTCCATATGCCTGCTCCTGCATCCATTGACATTCAGAGTAAGGGTCCCACTGACTTCAGTGATGCAAAATCTGGTCCTTATGTAAGTGTGGCAAAACTGGCCCTAAAACCAACCAATCCAACAACAACAAAAAAGCCCAAGTACTGTCCTCCCAGCCTTTTCTTTCCTCAGGCATAGGGCAACCCAGTATGTTTGGCCAGATACACTGCAATAGATGACTTTTCATGCCCCCGTGCTGCTCTTCCACAAAGGTGTCTTATGAAGAAGGCCAGGTACTGTATTGGAGGTGGAGGCTTCTCTCAGGCTGTGAGTTACAGTGCATCATTACTGTGCCTGGATTTCTCTCAAACGTCTTTCAGTGAAGACAGCCAATAGGTAGAACACTTTGCAGGAACAGCTGATATCTCTGTTCCCTGCTGTAAGTCAGAATGGAGCTCAGGGTTGTCTCCTACTCTCAGTGTTGCCGTTAACTGGATTTGTCCAGGAGATTTAAAGAAGAAAAGATGCCATCACTAGGTAGGTAATGTGACTTGGTACGTTTTTGTTGTTACCAAAGGGAGAGGAAAATGTACCTAAATCAAGAATTAACCCTCTTTTTAAAGATTAATTTTTTAACTGTTTTGTCAAAAACATGACGGAATCCTCTTCGCTCACATGAACACACATCAAAACGGTTAGGATAACAGCACCTTCCAGTTACAGACCAGATTGTTAGATCCTGCCCTTGAGAAGTACCTTACTCCATGAATGATGCCATTGATAAGTGTACATCTGGTGGCCACTTAGGAATCTGTGGTGTTCATAGTGCTGCACTTGGAAATTTGTAGCTAGAACCCAGGCGGTCTTGTGTCAGAATTGCAGGCTTCTATCACTTGGGCTAAAGGAGAACCTCTATTGGCAGAGGCATGTCTAGACACAGATGAGCAATTTGGACGGCATGTAATAGATTTCAGTGGCATATGTATGTACAAACACAGTCACTCTCTCTGGCCAAGTTATAACAGTGTCAGCTCTTGCCTGTTTCCAAGTCTTTATTGTAGACTGCCAGACAACAACATGGCCAAAAATGATAAAGGAATACTTTGAACTGAGAGATGAAGCAGAACAATCACTATACAGATCTCTTTGTGATTCTCCTTTTTAGGTGACTTGCTGGTGTCTCACACATAGTAATGTGTAAGAAAGCAAAGTCGTTCAGTAGACAGGGTATCAGGAGAGCTAGGTTCTCCCTCTGGCTCTGTCACTGACCTGCTGTGTGATTTTGTGTGAATGGGTTCACCTCATTGTTTTAGCTTCTCATCTGTAAAATGGGCATAACAACATTTCCCATAACTTAACTTTGAGATCTAAGGAGCTCAGTATTATAATTCACACTGTAAATACTGTTTATATGAAATGGGGAAACTCAGATGAGCTTCGTGAACTTTGGACATGTTTGGAGGAGATGAGAACATGCCCTGGTAAGATCTCTTGGGGAAAACAAACAGTTGTATACCTTCACAGTACATAGTTCCAAACAGATAACTCAGTTGTGTTTATTGTTTAAGAACATTAAGGTAACATTTTTATGGCCAGGAAATCATGTCTTATAAGTTACTCAATAATTTTCTTCATGAACTGAAAACGGATAACTGTTCTTTAGCCAAAGTTCCTGTTTAACACTTAGCTAAGGCTCTCTAATTCAAGTCAACAAGTACATGTAAAGTGGACTGAGGTACCAAACTCCAATTTATGTTTTTATGCAATTATGAATGGAATGTGAATAATTTCAACATGTACTGTTGGAGTGGCATGGAGTCAGACAACGTGGTCCTACATTTATTTTTCTATACATTTTATCTACCCCTCATGAATTGCTAAGAGCATGTTGTTGTTATCAATTTCCATTTGAAGCAAAGCGCTGTCTCTGATGTCTCTTTAATAATTGCCAACATTTGTCCCAAAAGAAAAAATGCTTCTTGACTCTAAAATGTCACACTTAACCGTCTGTTCAGTTTCTACCCTGAGGCTTTGCCTAAAGGCTAAGTGTAGAAAAAGGATAACATGCAACTGCCCATCTGTTTAGATTCACCAGGCCTTAGGCAATTTGTGCAATCTGACCTTCTGGTTGTCTCTGAGTACTGATTTTTATTTAGTTCTCATCAGAATAGCTTATAATGTGTTTCTCACAAACCCACTTAAATAACTGTCAAGGTATTATTCACACTTTGAACTTTAGCGTCCAGAAAGTGGGGACCTGCATGTACCCTTCTAAGCTTAATTCCTAGCTTAGATCCGATAGCGCTGCCATCAACCAGAAATTCCAGTGTCTGGTACACTCCCTGTCTCCCCCAAAATCTTCCCTGGGGGACCCAAGACCCAAACACTTTGGGTCTTAAAACAAAGAAAAATAAACCATTCCCCCTCCTTCACCCTCCCAGACTTACCTGGGATTGTTTAGTCTGCAGAAGAGAAAAATGAGGAGGGATTGATAGCTGCTTTCAACTTGTCATAAATAGATAGGTTAAGGTAAGGGTTAGTTTCTTTCCTGGAAAGGGTAACCAAAATGACAGAGGCCAATCAGAGAACTGGATTGTTTAAAGTCAGGGCGGGAATTTGTATACTCGGGGTCTTTTTGTTTTCTCGGCTGTGAGTAAACAAGGTTCTCCTAACTCCTTCTTATTTCAAAATATTATACACAAAGTCTGTGAGTACAAGGAAGCCCCGAAGCAATTGGCTATGAGGAGCTGGTTGTACGAATAGATGTGGATGGCTGTGTCTTTGTTGTTTTTCCGGGCTGTGAGTTAACAAGCTTCCTCCTAACTGCATCTTATCTCTAAGTGTCTCCTACACATCTGTGAGTACAAAGGAACCCCAGCAATTCGGCTATGAGGAGCTTTGGGTTGTATTTAATTGTATGTGGATTGGTGGACGGTTTAATCGGGCTATCTTTTAAATCAGACTGTTTTTCATATTTTCTTATAAGCAAGAGCTGTATTGAGTCTTCTAATGCAAGATATGGTTTTATTTTCTTTCTTTTTTTTTTAAAGTTTCTTTTTAAAACCTTGTGAAAGTTCTTTTGTCTAGTAAGTGCCAGAGAAGTGAAAACTCTGTATAGGTACCTGTCCCTCAGGAAGGCAGGCACGGGAAAGGCAAAGCAAGCTGTTGGTATTTTGCATCTCAATTGTCTGAGGGCAGAGAACGCTTATCTTTGGGAAGCAGAGAAACCGGGTTTCTTGATACTTGCAGGCTAGACCAAGAGGAGGCCTGGGAAGGGAGGGGGAGGGGTTTTCTCCTGCTTTTAGCATACAAGGGATTTGGAATCTGGGTGCCACGCAAGGGAGGGTTGGGGACACCAGAGAAAGGAAGGGGGGATCAGCCCCATCAATTCCTGATCTGGTGGCAGCGAGAAATCCAAGCTGGTAGTGAGCTTGGGGAGTTTCAGGTAAGCCCCAAATTTAGGACGCAAAAGTCCAGGTTGGGACAGGTCCAGATTGGGGACTCTAAAGTCCAGGTCTGGGACTGGAGGCTAAGTTACCACACAACTACTGAAAGGGGTTTCCAAAGACCGATGGAGCTCGGTCTGTTCTCGTGGGTCAAAGATGAAACAGAACAAGGAGTAAGGTCAAGTGTGAGTAGGGGAGGGTTTAGGGTGATAATTGGAAAAAACTTTTCACTAGGAGGGTGTGAAGCTGGAATGGGTTACCGAGGGAGGGTGGTGGAATCCTTCTTAAGTTTGTAAGATCAGGCTGACAAAGCTGGCTGTCTGATTTAACTGGGATTGCTGCTTTGAGCAGAGATTGGACAATGACCTCTCTGAGGTCCCTCAACGCCTGCAGCTTAATTCCCAGCTAGATTGATATCCTAGGCCACCACAGGAAAAGTGGCCTGTCTCACTCTCGGGTCCTCCAAAACTTCCCTGGGGAACCCCAAGACTCAGATGCCCTGAGTCTCAACAAACAAGGGAAATAATCCACTTCCCTTCCTGCTCTTTACTTCCTCCCAGATTTCCCGCCCTGGTAATACTAGAGATTTCCCCTGCTTCACTCCCTTGAAACAAAAACAGAGAAGACAATTTACCTTCCCACTCCTCTTTTCCCCCCCCCAGTCTTTCCCTGCAGAGAATCAGTATCCTGGCACAGAGATTCCTATCCCCTCTGCCATAACTAGAAAAAGAAAAGTCAACGAAGTTTTAAAAAAAAAGAAAGCTTTAATAAAAGAAAGAAAAAGACAAAAAAATAATACTCTGTATCAAAGTGACAATACAGGGTCAATTGCTTTAAAAGAAAAAGTAGAATAAAACGCCGTATCAAAAAGAGATACAATTTAATACATTCCAGCAACTACACCAATGTAAATACATAAACAAACATAATAAAACTAAATGCTTTGCGACTTTGTACTTCAACTGGGAACAGAAGATTTAGAAAGGCTGGAGCATAGATCCTCAATACTGAGAGAGCAAACAGAAGAGACAGAAAAACCAAGACCAAGAACACCCACAAATTCCCTCCTTGAGGTGTCGAAAATCCTGTTTCTGATGGGTCCTCATTGTCAGTGTTGTGGTTCCCTTGTTTAAACCTTATACAGGTAAAAGAAACATTAACCTTAGTGATCTGTTAATGATACAATGCTGTTCTACTTTGTAAGAAATACTAACTATTAGTTGGTGAGACCAGCAGTATGACTCTATGTGCCTAGGGGCTGAGCTATACTCTCCAGGGCGTGCCAGCTTCCGTCCCTTCTCCAACGTCTATTTAGTTATTTCATACAATCAAACAGCTGTCACAGGAGAGACCTGAGTGCTCCATTCCAGAATAGCCTATAGCAACCGGGATTAGGGCATTCCACCGGTTGGTGGGCAGAGCTGGGTACTTGAACCAGGTGAGGCTCTGCACCGCTTGGGGCTATAGCAGCATAAGGAAAGTGGCACTATTCGACCATCAATCAGGGTTTGAAGAATCTAATTTGGACTTAAACCTTTGTGGCTCTATTCACTGGGGCACTCGAACCAAGCAGTGCTTTGCGAATCTCGAACCTTAAGGCTTTTGAAAAGTGTTACCTCAGGAATTGCCTGCCAGTCACAGAAGGGGTCTTGGCACAGCCAACTGAACCCATTTTCCTCAACTCCAGTTAGTATCTTGCCAAGACAACCATCTACCTGCCAATTTTGAACCAAGACACTATGACAGTAATAGCAACCCAACTACATAGGCGAGAGAATCTTGAGGGAGAGATGTTTTGCAAGCATTTACAGGATTTATTTAGTATTTTAATAAATTATTGGGTTATCAATGTAACAGTAAAACAAGAAGTTAGGGGTGAATGTCTCTTTACCTGTAAAGGGTTAAGAAGCTCAGTGAACCTTGGCTGACAACTGACAAAGGGACAATCGGGGGACAGAATATTTCAATCTTGGTGAGGTCGAAAGTCTTGTTTGTGACTGTTGTTTTTGTTTCTTGTCGCTCTTGGAAGCTAAGGGACCAGACGTGCAGCCGAATCTGTTTCCATTCTTTCTACCAGTCTCTCTGCAGTAGTCAAGAGATAAGAAGTAATTGGATAGGAAAAGGTAAATTAGTTTAAAATGTTTTTTTTCTAGATTGCAAATAATGTAGGGGTTACTGGAAGGAGTTTACCTCTGTTTGCTGTAACTGTAACTTAGCAGGGGAGAGGGGTCCCTCTCATCTATGTATAGCGAAGGCCCTGTAACATTCCATCTTGAGTTACACGAGATAATTTACGTTGTTTTTCTTCTGTAATTTAAAAGCTTTCTTTTTTCAGAACCTGTATTGTTTTTAACGCTAAGGGATGGAACTCACCATGGGAGGGTGGGGGAGACGGAGGGGAAAGAGATTAATTCCTCTCTGTTTCTTACGAATCCAAGGAGTTTTGGGATCAGTGTACCTCTCAGGGACCCTCAGTCTCTCCTCATAAGTCATGTGCTCCAGCCCCCTAATCATTTTTGTTGCCCTTTGTCGAACTTTCCTATTTTTCCACATCCTTCTTGTAGTGTGGGGCCCAAAACTGGACACAGTACTCCAGATGAGGCCTCACCAATGTCAAATAGAGGGGAATGATCACGTCCCTCAATCTGCGGGCAATGCCCGTACTTATACAGCCCAAAATACTGGTAGCCTTCTTGGCAAGAAGGGCACACTGTTGACTCATATCCAGCTTCTCATCCACTGTAACCTCTAGGTCCTTTTCCGCAGAACTGCTGCCTAGCCATTCGGTCCCTAGTCTGTAGCAGTGCGTGGGATTCTTCCATCCTAAGTGCAGGACTCTGCACTTGTCCTTGTTGAACTTCATCAGATTTCTTTTGGCCCAATCCTCTAATTTGCCTAGGTCCCTCTGTATCCTATCCCTACCTTCCAGCGTATCTACCACTCCTCCCAGTTTAGTGTCATCTGCAAACTTGCTGAGGGTGCAGTCCATGCCATCCTCCAGATTATTAATGAAGATATTGAACAAAACCAGCCCCAGGACCAACCCTTGGGGCACTCCGCTTGATGCCAGTTGCCAACTAGACATGGAGGCATTGATCACTACCCCTTAAGCCTGACGATCTAGCCAACTTTCTATCCACCTTATAGTCCATTCACCCACCCCATACTTCTTTAACTTGCTGGCAAGAATACCGTGGAAGACCATATCAAAAGCTTTGGTAAGTGAAGGAATAACATAATAGAAGAGAGTGAGAAAGGAAGCCATATGCTGGAATGTCCTATAGCCCAGCAGTTAGGGCACTCAGATGGGAAGTAGGTGACCTGGTTCAAGTCCCTGCTGACAAAGTCGGGACTTGAACTCAGGTCACTCACACTGTGGGTGAATGTTCCAGCCAATGGGCTAAGAGTTACATGGAGGGCATCATGCCATCACCTTCTCCCTTTGGTGGGGATTTAAGCATGGGGCTGAGCACATCTACCAGATTATCTTGCCTTTGGGGCTCAGACAGGGAACACCTAGTTAGTGAATCCTGTTGGATGGTGCCGGGTGGTGTCAGGACTGTGGCAGCTGTGTGCATTCCTAAGCCACAGAAATTTGAGTGCCTTGAGGACTTGATTGGAAGAAACTTAAGCACCTACAGAGTAGCAATAGCTGAACAGGATTTTGTGAATGCCAGCGGTGCCTCAATATTGAAGCTGGGCACCCAAGTGCCCCTTGTGAATCCTACCGTCACTGCGTAAGGTGCTTGCAACAACTCTGCTTTATTCTGTGTCTGATACCAGCTGGCTGTGTATATCAACAGGCCTGTAACAGGGAAGCTCAGTCCATAAATGCACAACCCCCAATGCCACAAAACTCCTATTTGCTGACCTTCCGGGCATGCAGAAAAGCACCTTCTCTAGCTTTTCAGGATGGGTGGGGTGAGGGACTCTGGAGAGTTTGCTTGTGGGGTATTAGTCCAGTGGAGTTTTTAATGCGCTCTTTGTGTTATCTAGAGGTATGAGAGAGTTTTGGGTGGCAAATCTTTGTATCAGGGATGTTTGTCCTTTGTACTTTTAACAGTTGTGTGAATACAGGTGCCTTAAATAAATCCAGTGAAATTAAAGGCAGGTCACAGTCCTGCAAACAATTATTCAGAAAGGAATAATTCCATTTATAATTAATTCCATTCATTTAAAAGTGGGAATACTCATGAGTAAAGGTGGGCAGAATCAATCTCCTGCCGAGAAGTGTAACCTGAGGTACTTGTGAATGAATGGTAGTTTGGTTATTCATGGTCAAATTCTCTTCTCATTTGAAACAATGAAAATGCAGTACAGCACCACTGAAATCAATCAATGGAATTACACTGGATTTTCATTGTTAAATGAGAGCAATATCTGGCTTTTTGTTCTCCATACAAATAACTGTTGAGCCTGATTCTGCTCTTACTTAAGTCCCAGTGTACATTGCTGTAAATCAATGAATTTACATTGGTGTCAAACTCTTGAGATCCTCAGAATCAGGCTCTTTATAGCTCAAATTTTATATAACACCCTTAGCAACACTGCTATGCCCAAATACCACGCCAGTAAAGTCAATGGAGATGTGCTCACTTACAAGCGCTGCTGTATAAGATGAGTACAAACCAGGAGGAAGAAGAGGTCATCATAGGATAGCTATACCCCTGTGTTATTTGTCAGTTGTGCTTGCCGTTTCTTATTTAAACCTACAGGCATGAGATCCTGGGAGAGTCTGCATTTTGTTTTCTTTGAAAGAAAATTATGAATGAGGTTCCTCTGTTGCATGTTAGCTGATTGTGGTTCAGAAGACTGTCTCTACAGTACCTTTAGGGTATGTCTACACTACAGCGGTGAGGGAGGTTCCCAGCATTGGTAGACAGACATACACGGAGCTGGTGTGTTAAAAATAGCAGTGTAGCCATGGGTAGCACTGGCTGTGGCTCAGGCTAGCCACCCACCTACATAGCCAGGGGGATCCGGGAGGGTTTGTATTCAGGTGATTGGATCGAGCTGCTACCCATAGCTATACTGGTATTTTTAGCATACCAGACCTAGCACGTGCCTGTATACCTGTGCTGGGAAACTCCTTCCCAGCTGCAGCATCAACATACCCCTACAGTGAATAAGGCTTTGATCCCCCAACATATGGCACCAACTGTACTTCTCACAGAACAATTAAGTGGATTAATTTAAATGAGCCATAAAATGAAAGGGCTGAGGGCTACATTCACAAGGGGGACTTAGTCACTCAACTGCCCCTTGAGGCTGCTAAGTCCAGCGTTAGGCACCACTGGCATTCACAAAACCCCCACAGAGCTGGCATCCAACTCTGTAGACACTTCAAGGTCCTAGATGCTTAAGTTTCCAGCAATAAAGTCCCCTAAGTACCTACATTTTTGCTGGTGGGCATAGGCAAAGCTGCCTCAGACTTGACACCACCGAGCAGCTTGGCATCTAGCTTAGGCCTAAGTGCCATTCAGCTTCACAAATTAGATGTTCCCCCTCCTTTCTCACCTGTGGGACCTGAGCCAGTAGGTGTGCTCTGATCAGGCTGACCCCTCAAGTCATAGTGCGGCTCCCCTAACCCCCAGCCAGTAGCTCATTGGTTAGAGTGCTTACCTAGGCGGTGGGAGAGCTGTGTTCGAGGCCCTACTCCGAATCAGGCAAAGTGGGGATTGGAATCCAGATTTCCCACATCCAGGGCTTGTGCCCTAACCACTGGCCCAGAGGATGCAAAGGGATATGGGTACCGCCTTCGTCCTTTGTGTGAAGGTTGCCTAAGGGCAAGTCTGTGCTACAGCAGGTCTGGTGAAGATGCGCTATGCCGACAGGAGAGCGCTCTCCCATTGGCAAAATGACTCCACCTCAGCAAGAAGCAGAATCTATGTCTGCAGGAGCGTGTCACCCGCCGACCTAACGTCAGTGTGGACAGCGTAAAACTTGTGTCATGGGGCAAGGGGGCTTTTTCACACTCCTGAGCAACATGAATTATATCAATTTAGGCTGTAGTGTAGACCTGCCCTCTGCCAGCCCTAACGCCAAGAGAGGGTTCATGGAGTGAATTCCAAGTAGAGCTAGAAGCCTCTTTCCAGTCTGATGTTAGATGCTTAACTCCCTTTGAGGGGTGGGGCTTTAGGCCACGCTGCTCTCCTCAGCAGTTCCTGCTCAGTTTGCTGACTTCTATTAATCCCTTTTTTAAGCACCTAACTCATCCCATACAATGCATGGGAATCCTGCACACCTCACTTGTGGCTGTGAATGCTACTAGGTGGCAGGACACTCAAAGTTAGGTGATGCAGCACATAAGTCCACTTTAGAGTAAAGAGAAAATATGATGCACAGGCTGCCTTAATACTGGTAACTCACTAGTTCTGGCTCTGCAGCAGCTTTATTCATGTCAGATTCCTTTAGCCACTCCCCACAGACTTAAGTATTCTGAATTTAAAGGTGTTTGGATTATATCCAGCTAGTCTTTATAAGCAAGCTCGTGAAACCATTGAGAGAGAGCAATCTGACACCTCTGCCTCTTTGTGCTCTGTGCCTAAAATACAATGCCATAATAAATTAAGTTAAAGCATCTTGCCCCTTTACTTTAAAGATCCCAAAGCATTTGATGGACATTAATTAATCACAGTAACTCTATGAAGAAGTTAAAAGATTATCTCTATTTTGCAGATGAGTAAGTAAGTTAGAAAGAAGGTTAGGTGGCTTGCCCACTTACATACTGCAATTCAGTGGCAGATCCCGAATTAAAATCTAGCGCTGAAATCATAGCGCTAGTGAAGTCAATGACAAAACTCCCGTTAACTTCATCAGTGCCGGAATTTTACCCCAGGGACCTACCCTCCTCTTTAACCAAATTTGTAGCCCAAAGCTTGAACTAGTGGAAAATATTTTTCCTTGTCCTTAGATTTGCCTTAACATTTTGCATAATTTTCACATAAACCAGTGACGCTGTATAATAGGGGACAGCTCCTGAGATAGTTACTGTGCCAATTTTATTTAGAAGTTTACTGGGCATGGTTCTTAAAGTCAAGGAAGTTATTGATTTTTTTTAAAATAAAAAATATGTGCATCAGTAGCATTCTAAAGAAAATTCAATATTGTTTAGCAAACTGCACTGACCTTTTTATATTTTGATATTTTTAAATGACATATTAGAGATGAGATTAAATTCTTCCAGTATATCTGTAAATTCCTTTAAACATTTTTATTGATTCAAAGATCTCAAGTCTTGGTAATAAAGGCCTTGAGATCTAAACAAATACAAATGAAAAATATTCCATTATTTTCAGCATCAGGCAGAGGTTAAGACTCAAAGTATATTTTGGAAATACTTTAAGAATAATTACTTTGACTGTTTTTCAGTGCACCACTAGCAAAAGCTACCTGATTGCTTGAGGTCCTAGTAGAGTTTGTTAATAAATGTTACTGTTTTGGCATCTGAACATTTTTCAGTGAGTAATGCCACTCTGTTCTCACTGTAGCTAGCATCTGCTGATCAGGGAATCATCACTCTCAGAAAATACAGCTGAGGATTTGTTCAAAATGTTAATCTGGCGATATATAAGAATAAAGGAAAGTTTTCAATCCCTTAAGGAGGAAGGTCAGTTTGGCCTCTAAAGTTGCTGGTAGGGCCCAACTCCTGCAAAGACTTCAACAGGATGACTTAAGGTGCATAAACATATGGGCATGTGTAAGTCTTTGCAGGATCAAGATCATGTAAAGGATCAAGCTTAACTTGGTTTCTATTCAGAATGTCATCCTGCAGTCTTACATTTTTTAATCTGTATGGCAGAAAACTGGTTCTCTTAAGGTATCATGGACCTGATTCTCAGCTGAGCAGGGATGTAGTGAAGGCCAAACGATGAGGTGTGTGAGAGAGCATGTTTTATGTCAAGGATTTTATAAGTAACCGGAGAAAAGTGCTCAATTATACCTTCAATGACGTTTTTAAAGTCCTTCATTGTAAAGCAAGGAAATACAACAATGCTGTTGCACTCTCAATAGAATGTTAGATTTGCCACTTTGGCAATGGTTGCAAAAATAAAGTCATTGTTTTCAATTTTTTTAAATCCTAACTTTTTTCTGATTATATATTTAACTGAACAAAAAAGTAAAACAGGATCCTGCCAGATGTGGTTTTTTTATGGTACTTTTGCCCCAGGAGTGTGTTAGGTCCTGGGAAAGTGTAATATATTGGACTGACCTTCATAGTATCCCCTCAGACCTGGAGATGGCATGGCAAGGGTTCTTCATCTCTGGTGGCCTCTTCCTAGGCCCTACGATGGCCTTTCCCAGCTTTCATCTTCTGAGACTCTATGTGAGCATTTTGTGGTTGGCCCTCTCATCAAATCCCATCAGAGTTCAGTTCCCTTCCAGGGGTAACAACAGACCCAAATGAAGTCCAAACAAATCTAAATAATAATTATTCTGTCCAGTGCTTAATTTGTAATGAAAGAGGTGCTGGAGTTCAAGCAATTTGTTTACATTCATAACTGATGCAGCAAGCCCAGTATAAAGACCCATGTCTAGAAGTACCAGGAGTCAGCCCTGGTTAGCCTTGGCACATATTAAACACTGATTCTGACCCTCTTCTACTTCTGAGCCACATACTCCCAGGCCCTGCAGAGTTTTCCCTATGTTACTTTCTTCTAGCAGATTTTCCCCACCACTTTCAGCATGGTCTCAAGTTGCAGTGGGGGAGGTTTAGGTTGGATATTAGGAAACACTATTTCACTAGGAGGGTGGTGAAGCACTAGAATGGATTACCTAGACAAGTGGTGGAACCTCCATCCCTAGAGGTTTTTAAGGCTCGGCTTGACAAAGCCCTGGCTGGAATGATTTAGTTGGGGTTGGTCCTGGTTTGAGCAGGGGGTTGGACTAGACGACCTCCTGAGATCTCTTTCAACCCTAATCTTCTATGATTCTCTTCCCTCAAGAGTCTTCCTGTTTACTGCTGGAGTCTCACTGCTTTCACTTACAAACCCTACCTCAGGACTCCCTCCCTCAGAATGAATCAAGCAGTAGGCTGCAGAAGCAATGTTAAATCTCCTTAAATCTTAGTCCTGCAACCACAGACTGGACTGTCACATCATCATTCATAACTGGGATCTCTGCCCTTTAATGCTCTTAATACTCATGCATGATCACTGCCTTGCTTTCAACCCATGCCCATCTGTTATGATGGCATTATGCCTGCTTAGTGTAGCATGCCATTTTAATTGAAGCATAAATGCCATCCCAAAATGGGTTTAGATGGGCAGGCAGAATAAGCTGCTAGTAGCAGCCCTTTTGTAATCAGACACTTTCTTTGTGACCCTGTGGCATGAAAGAAACCTTTCCACCTGACTGCACCTGCTCACAAGTAGAGAAAACACAGGAACTGTGGGTACTATATGACTTCTGAAAATACATGTTTTCTGCAGGCACATGTGAAGCTTTTAGGCACAACATAGAATGTCAATACTTAAGGCACCCCCCATATAATATGTTAATTATATTCATAAGGTCAGATTTTCAAAAATTGTCATATGCCATTATAGCTGCCTAATTTGTACATACCTGATTTGCATACACATCTTGGGTATTTGCATGCCTCATGCTCAGCTGAGTGCCTAGCTGGTCATCTGTACATGCAAACAACCTATTTATGTGCAAGAATAAAACTTGTATCAAAATAAGCATATACAACTGCATCAATTACATTGCACGTCTAATTTTGACAGGCTAGTGCTTTATTTCTATACCATATATTATGGCAAGTCATTTCTTTAAACATCAAAAATATATTTTGTTTGAAAACTGGGTTTTCAACCAAATGAAAATTTTCACAAAAAAGTGTCTGCTTTTGCTTTTGGCTTTCTGACAAAAAGCAAACACCACAAATAAAAATAATGAACACATGAAAACCAAAAAGGTTTTGATTGACATCTGTGATGTCCAGCACAGCGACGCAGCAAGAGTAGCCCCTAATGCAGCATGCGCGATGTAGTCTGGCCAGGGAGCCCAGCCCTTAGAGAGGTGCATGAGGTGCCTGACCTAAAATTTCCATGAGCCTCCACAGCTACCCTGAAATTTTGGCTTTAAGAGAAAATGTCAATCAAAAGCTTTTGGTTTTGTGGCTGCAATTTTTCAGTTTTTGAATTTTCACTGAAGAGTGGAAATTTTCCATGGATTTTCTGGTCAGTCCTACAATATATGTACTTAGTGTCTGTACAGCACTTCAGACATATTATCTGTACTGTCACATCAGGATTCTCTGTTGAAAACCAAAACATTTACAGCCAGGACCACTGATCTTTAACAAACACAGCTGATAGTTCCTTCTTTGTCTCTGTTGTCTTCTAACCAGAGAAGCTGGCAAAAAGTCCAAGATGCTTAACCCTTAAATTCTTCTTCTTCAAGCATTTTATGTCCTTTCATGTGAAATTAAGGGCAGGTATGCAGTGAAATCACTGCAGCGTCATAGCTGCAGCTGTGCCGTTGTAGTGCTTCAGTGAAGACACTACCATGCTAGTGGGGAAGCTTCTCCTGTCAGCATAGTTAATCCACCTGCGCGAGAGATGGTAGCTATGTCAATGGGAGAAGCTCTCCTGTCTAGACTGGAGGTTAGGTCGTTATAGCTACATTGCTGGGGGGTGTGGATTTTTCACAGTCTTGAGTGATATAGTTATTCTGATGTAAGTTTGTAATGAAGACCTGGAACATCCTGGGCCAGGCTTTCTGCTGGGGTAAATTAGCAGAGTTCTGTTAAAATCAAGGGAGTTACACTGGTGACTTACGCTGAGAGTCTGGGCCACCATTGTTGCTCTGTTTAATCTATGCCCTATTTGTGGGAGCCAGTGGGGATGGAGGTAGAATGCAAAATGTCAAGCAATGGAGTGAAGTAGACTGACAAAGCTGGAGGATGATCACCATGATACGTGGTCTGGATTTGAAAATACTTGTTGATAGAACAGAGAAAGGTATACATGTAAAATATGTGCACTATTTCCCCCATTTCTCAATTAGCTGTAGTGTGTAAACAGTCTGGGTCTGTATCTGTAAGACCTCCTGTATGACTGACACTATTATCTGGGAACTTGCTTAGTTCATTTCTTCTCTCTTCTTTCATGCATCGCCTTTAATATACAGGCATAAGGGACAGTGCAGGCTTCAAAACATCATTACCAATGCAGATAGCTGCAGCCACCTCCCTCCCACCCCCCCGAATAAGTAAACTTCGGTTCCTAAATCAGGTTTGCACTCCAAAGCAATACAGCCCATGTAGCTTGCCATGGTCAAATCTACATAACACAAATTAAACAAAATATGTAGGGTTTGGTTATCGTCTGGCAGTCAGTGACAGTACAATGGCATAAGACGGAACTAATGCAGTGGTGAGTAAGATCCAGAGATACCGTGTCTGACAGTCTTTAGCTATGAAAAACTCCTAGCCAACAAGAATGAAGGGCTTTAAGACCCTTGACTGGAAGACAAAGTAGAAATGTTAAGTATTATGCAATGCCATTTTTCATTGTACCAGAATAAATGGGGCAAGAATGTGGCTCTAAACATTGCTGCTTTTTCTTGTTAATGCACCTCAGCTGTAACACCAGCTAGCTACTTAGGAGAATAGAGAGGTTCTTCCCTTCAAATACCCCATAGAGTTTAGATTGCTCAGCTCTATTTCTTCATTGCTTGTAGTAGCTAGATTTGAATTAGTTATTTACGGCTTGTAGGACTGGCTTGACATAAGTAACTTGCTGCATTTCTTAGTGAGCATAATTGGATATGTGACTGGAAGGTTAATTTGTAAATAGGTGCTTGACAAATGACATACTGGAGAGAGGATGTTTGTGCTAGCTAAGATAAGCCACAACACCCTGATGCTAGAGACTATGGACAAGATAAATCTGGAAGGTAAGGACCAGGTTCCATATGAACAGCACGTGGACAGAGCATGCCATACGGGGATATGGTGTGGAAGAAGTTTGTTGTCTGTCCTCAAATACAGTTGCAAGACAATGCAAGGTCTGGAAAGCTGCAGACTTGAACTACTGTTTGCACCTGGGGACATTTACATGTGCAGTTGTGATGCCTTACAGTACAGAGTTCCCAGCACATGGGTTCACTCTGGGAGAACAGTCTCCAAATTGAACAGTTTGGTTGAGACACTGGGATGTTGGTAAAGTAACGCTGCCTATGCTGGTGATGACAAGTATTGTGTGCTGGCTGACAGGGACCACTGCTAGTATGGACCCAAGCAATGTTATTTTAATTGATCCGTGTTCTGTATCACACCCAAATTTCCTGTGGTGATAAATGGAAATATTTTTATAGTTTGTATCAGGTTTTCCATAATATAATTAAAATGAAAGCAAAATTTAAATCACCAAAGGATGCTTTAATGGCACAGCAAGCTTATAATGTGGGATTACACACTGGCGGGCTGTACAAAAGGTGGTGCGCTTGCACCCTTCCCTCTTCCTCTCCTCGCAGTTTGTACTTTCAGCCTAATTTTAATGGTGGATGATTGTTAAAATAATTACAACTACTATGGTGTTGGGCATGTGTTTCTAGGTAATAAAGAAGAACAAAGATACACTGGAATAGGATACTAGCATAAAAAAACCCCCCAAAAATAAGAAGTGGAAATCTAGGCGTGGCTTGACATGAGTAACTTGCCTCATTTCTTAGTGGCTTGACAAACAGTATGCTAGAGTCAGGATGTCTGCACTCACTAAAATAAGGAGCAACACCCAGATGATAGGGTCTCGTCGTTGTAGGCTATCCCTCTATATGAGGATGATGTCTGTCAGGGGGAAGACTCATCGATGAGACTTAAGATGGCTGAGAAGTCCAATCCATGCTCTACAGGTTTTTCCACATATGTGACAGGTGGTTGCTTGGAGAGAGCACAATTGCTGGCTGGGATGCTGTACACTTTCCTTGTTCCTCTGGTGATTATTTTCAGAATGGGCTGAGGCTTGATATATGATGTGATGCCATTGCAGTCTATTGCCAGTTGGCTGTTCCCAATTTGTGGGGTCAATGCCTCCCTTCTTAAGATATACTTGAGTGTCCTTGGAGCATTTCTTGTGTTTCCTGCGAGTCCTCTTACCATGACTAAGTTGAGAAAATAGGACTTGCTTTGAAAGATGAGGATCAGCCATCCACACCAAGTGACCAGCCCGGCAAAGTTGATGTTTCTGAATCTTTGCTTCAACACTGGTGATATTAGCTTCAGAGAGAACAATAGCATTGGTGTAATTGTCTTCTCATCTGATATGTGGTGGTATCATTCCAGATGCTTAAGATGACTTCAGTATGTCACCCATGTCTCGCACCCAGAAAGAAGAGTTGGGATGACTGCTACACTGTAGACCAGGATCCTAGTTTTCATCCGCAGATCTCTGTCAATAAAGACACAACAGAGCAACTTTCTGCACTGGCACAGCTGATCCTATGTTCGATCTCCACATCAAGATTGGTTGTCTAGGAGAGGTGGCTACCAGGTAAGGGAAATGCTTAACATTTTCCAGGGGTTTACCACTGATGATAAATTGTGGAAGAAGTGGGGGCAACTTGGCATGGGGCAGGCTGATAAAGCACTTTAGTCTTCCCAATGTTGAGGGAAAGTCCCAGGTTATGATAGGCTCCTGAGAAAAGATCTAGGGTGGATCGCAAGTCAGCCTTGGAGCGAGCAAGGTTAGCACAGTCGTCAGCATACCGAAGGCCAGTAATAACAGTCTTGGTGACCTTAGTTTTAGAACAAAGATGCCTCAGGTTGACGAACTGGCCAGCCATGCAATACTCATTCCCAATGCCAGAAGAAAGGTGGTCATGAATAAGATTCAAGATCACAGCAAGACAGATAGAAAACAGGGCTGGGGCAAAAACACAGGACTATGGCCAATTAAACCTGGAGTCTGAAGGACAAAGCATGCTGTACGGGGATTGATTTCTGCCAAGTAACCAATCCAATCCAAAAATATGTGGTGTAATGTATAGCAAATGTAATGTAATGTGTAAATGCATATAAAGGAACAGCTTTGTTGTGTAACTTTGGATGTGTGATATGGCCTATACCCACTGCCTCTGCTTGAGTCTGATCAGCTCAGTGAAGCTTTACTGTGTGCCAAATAAAGAAACCTGAATGATGAAATCCAGAGTCAAACTGAGTGTTTTAGATCCCAGAGATGGAATATGTTTCGGAGGGAATCCCAACACTGTTTAATAGACTTGAGGTGGCCGGTAGTCTAGGTGCAAAGCCAAGAAACCAGGAGAAGTTGGCCCTACCCAACTTGGCATTTGAAAAAGGAGGTGATAGTGATTAACCTCTTAACATTTTCTCTACTGTATTCCTACCATAAACAGCATTTTGAAATCATTTAGAATTTTAATGTTGAATATGTTTTAAACTATAGCTGGGTTCAGATACGTTAAAATCAGTTTGCCTGCCTGCCTGCTCTGGAATTCCCGACAACCTGAGATTTCATATTCCTTGGCAAGATGTAAATTCTTATTTTCAGTGAATGGATTTTTCTTTTTTAATATAGATGTGCTTCCCCCCCACCCCGCCATCTTTGAAATATTTGTTAGAATTAGAATTAATCTACTGCTATTGAAGGCTGCTGGATTGACAACCCTGGAGACTGAAGTCTTCTATATCCAACATGGTCAGGCAAAGTGTGAATGTCCCCCTGCTGCCTGGTAATGTGTTTCATGCCTGGAGTACAGGCAGTGCCTATTACTGCAAAAGGCTAGAGTATGGGATTTTTAACCCTGCTTTCAATCACTTCATTGGCAGCAGAATTAAACAAACATTGAATCCTTTTGAAAAATCCTAATCAGAATGCATAGGACTGAATCCTCTATTGTACTTAGCAAAACGAGAGGATATCTTATGAATCAGATACCTTATGAAGTGGATATTTTCTGACCCACACAGACAATCTGAGATACACATCCCAACTTCAGTGGGACTATTTGCATAACGTAGGCAGGCAGAATTTGGGGTTTATGTATATTTTTTAATGTTATAAAAAAGACCACTGTGCAGCATCCAACTTTAAAATAGTAACTTGAGTAAATGAAAAAGTATATGGGACTAAAAGTTGTTCTAGGATTGTGAGACTGATTAAAAACTTGCATCATGAAACTGGTAAACTTTCATATCTTCTCTCCTTTAGCTTCACAATGACCAAGCAGGTTTAAAACACCCAACAAAACCACCTTAACTCTTAACACAATAAATAAATAGATTCTTTAGCTGAGCTCTTACCCCAGAGCCCATTAATTTCAGTTCACAAGAAGTTTCTACAGGCAAGTTATAAACTTCTGAGAATAAGGGCTTTATAATGGAAATGCTGACATAGCATCATTAGCCATCATTCTGCTGGCTCGCATCGTTATGATAGAAGTGTAGTCAGGTAAATAGATGTTTCAACCACCTGCCAAGCTCAAGACCAGCTGCAACCATCATTAGTTTGACCACTCCTGTGGCAAACAGCTCCATAAACAGTACAGTGTGTAGGGAAAGGAGAGAAGGGATATATGTGTAGGGGTGTCATCTTCTCACCTGGCCCAACCAAAAACTTTTGCCAAAGGGGATGCTTGTCTTTCGCAAGAAGGTAAATGGGATAATAGTGGGATCCTAATATATAACCACCTTCTGTTTTAAAATCTCCACAACCACTCTATTCAACAATAGCTACATCACCCTCCAGCCCAAAGGGGCCCAGAGTCCCCTTTGAACGTGTAATATAATTGTCCCTGCTTGGCAGCTACTACCACCAATTAAGACTGTGACTTGGAGTTCTAACCTATGTGATCTGCTGCAGTTTTGCAAAACAAGCGGGCCAAGGATGCCTATGAATGGGGATGGTCCAGTAGAAGTCATTTTGCTTCCACTGTGCCCTCCATATCTCCCCGGGCTGTTTTATGAAGGCTGAAGGATTCCATTCTGAGGCAGAGCCAGGACATTGGGCCTGGGTGGTATTTTGGTTTCGCCAAAAGAAAAGCATTTCCCGTCCACACATGCAAGTATCTTATGTCTGAAATATGATAGCTTCCTGTCCCATAAGGGCAGTAATTGCTTGTTATGATGCTTGCCGAACATTTTATAAGGTCAGTTTTCAACTAACTTTCTGTCTAATCGGCTTTTTCCACAGAACTTCTCTCTCGGTGTGTTGGATACAAATCATGTATCACTAAATATAACAGGGATCAACTCAACATCACTCATTTTTACACACACATGGATATGGGAGTAAAGGAAAAGCAGTGCAAGCCCACACTGTGCAAATGTCCCTATACATAATGGCAGATGCACCTCAGTTCAGACCTGCAATTGCCACTGTGATCTGAGCAATGGGCCTCAGTTATGCATAAGGGGGTGGTTGATTTCATTATACCATCTATTCCAACCTCAGTTACAGACTGGGATAAAACCTCTGAAAAAGTTGTAATCTGTTCGTGACCGAGCAAAGCAAACTCCGCTCTTCAAAAAATGAACAGATAGTACATTAACCTCCTGTGCAACTTCCCTCATTCCTGCTCAGCTGTTTGCTTCCCCTTCACACTGTCCTTCCTCCAGATCTAACTTTTCTGAGTTTTGTGATCCTCTTTTTCTCACGCTATTTCCTTATTTTGTCTATTGGTCTGTGAACATTATGCAGATAAATACAGGCATTACCAGTGCTGGTGATCTGGTCTTCCATGCATCTGTGTGCTGATCATTTTTATCTCTTCCCCTCAGAGTCATCCCTACTAGGTCTAGCGCCATTATTTATTTGGCTTAAGATGCAAGTCTGCCAATGCTATTTGTTATGCTCAGTATTCCTGATGCTGATGTGCAGCCATAAAGGGATAAAATTTCTGCCTGGATGGCGTGAGACATTCTACCAGGAGTCAAACTACTCAGCCATGTAGAAGGTATATTAGCTGATGGTTCAAAGCCACTCTCTTTTGAAGGTTAGGGATGTTCAGGCTACAAACCACACAAGGCAGTGGTTAGCTTCACTAAGAGGAATACAAATATTGGCATTTACATAATGCCTTTTCAGCTGAGATTTCAAGCACTTTACAGAAATTAATTATTTAGGTTGTTGGTCCCTGCACCAAAGAGACCTATTTTTTGTTCCACGCAAGCCTCCTCTATTCATCTTACATGGTCAGCACCTTTCTTCATCCATGAGTTGAAAACAGATTTCTAACTGAACCAGACAGCTCTGGTCCTGTCACTCCTCCATTCGTTTATTTCGTCCTGTTTAAACCTTTCTCTTCTGACAGCTCTTACTGTACAGCATTTTTGGCTTCCAGTGAGACTGACACCAAAGAACCATCCCACAGGAGGTAATCACGTATTGATCAGTTAATGTCTCCAGCTCAGAGCACAGGAGTCTCTCTCACTGGTGTTTCTCTTATCAGAAAGCGAGAAAACAATGTCATCCGATTGGGACACCCACTGAGTGCAGTGAGTGAGTGGAAGTTCATGTTATGCTATACTGTTAGACAACTTAAGACAAAACAATGAATTTTCTTAACTGTTTAAGTGCAGCATTTGGTGTGTATATGCATGCTTTCAAAGACCAATTAAGCTTTCTCTGCATTCAGCATTGGATAATGGCCACTGAGAGATTCCAAATGTCTGGCAAATCATTAATTCACTGCAAGAACAAGAGGTGCAGTGATGAGCTACTTCTTCATGTATTCCTCTGTAAAACAACTTTACTTACAATTATTTAACTTTCGTGACAGCTAGCCTACTTGCATTGCTCATGTGTAAAATGCTCAGTCTCTGTTACACTTGGCACAAAGAAATGGGTAAGTGCCAAACCAAGCCTTCAAAAAAAAGTTTTTTGTTTTTTTTTACCGTCTACAATATGTGTCTGTTTTTCAGAGCTATAACAGTACTTTGCATTAGAGAAGAATTCTTGACTAATGTACGGTAAGAGCACCCCTCACTAAAACCTTTTAGCTGCTAGTATAAAATATTCTAAGAAATGCAAATTAATGGGAATTGTCTGATTAAAAAATTGTTCTAATCAATGCAACTTCCCATTGTGTAGATTGTTGTACCGCTCTCCTAAAACGCATGGCAAAATATTTCCTTATGGCTTTAGCAATCATACAGGCATCTTTAAAACATCCTGGGTCAAATTTTCGGCAAACTCTCTCTATCAGGTGGTGAAGCTCAATTGACTTGAATGAAGCTGCACTGATTTATGTCAGCAAAGAATTTGGCCCCAGGATTCAAAGCTGTATGCCAGATTGCTTCTCAGCACTTATTACTCAAATTTAAACATTTCTCATCTTTTCAAGCAGGCCACACACTTCGTATTGGTTGGTAGGTCTGAACTCTAGTCCTTTCTTAATAGCAGGACATGCATTCCTTTTTCAAATTGTGCAGCAGTGCACACCTCTTCCGTGGCCATCTCTGCTTTTACTTCTCTTCCTCCATAATTGTCTTCACCACCTCCCTAATCCCTCTCCAGTGCTCAGTAGACACTCTGCCTCCAGCCCAGGTTTTGCTATCACATTTATTTCATAACGTAGAGACTTGTTCACTTACACCAATATAGCAACATTGACTTCAGCACAGTCCTTCCTGATTTACACTGGTGTAAGTGAGAGAAGACTCAGATGTGGCACACTTAACACAATGATGGAACACAAGTTATTAAGATCAACACATTTCCTGTCTAGTGTTGTTTCCTCCCTACTTTCAACTAACCAGGTGTTTTGTTTGTTTCCTTCTGTCTTTTACCTCCTCCTATCCATTCTACTACCTCCTTAAACTCTGGGGGGGGGGGGGAGTGGGGAAGTTAAGATAAAGAAGTGTTTTGCAAGTACCGAGCATCATGGTCATTCTTTTCTGCCGGGGAAGCAAGTTTCACAGTCATGGGCCAACTTCAGAAAAAACTCAGTCTCCAATCTGGTGATTCAACATATCCATAGTTCCTGAGGAATGTATCGGCTAAGGGACATCATTGCTTCAAAAAGAGAGAAATTAGTTTAGATGGCTAGATAGCTAGATGGATGGGGAGGTGAGGAGTGGGGAGAAAGGCAGTGACCTTCCGCTGCTATTTCCTTCCTTATCTAACATCCTGTCTCTGTTCCTCCTGTACACACATCCATTGGCCACTGGCAAAACACAGTTTTGATAGTGTTTTGGAAGATGAAGTCCAGCCAAGGAGCCTGGCCCATAAGGGATGGTTGCAGGGCATGAAACATCCAAACTATAACTTTGATCAGGCACTGTGGCACCATTGGCAGACAAACAATGTGGTTCAGTCCAACAAACCAAAATATTTCAAATCAGGTCAAACCAACTTGAAACAAAGCATTTAGTTTAGAGTTTCTTGGTGAGAGATTGGAAAATTTGGGCAAATTCAAAATGTTCCTGTGAAAAAATTTAATTTGGCCAAAATTTGCATTTCCCCACCCCCACAAAAAAACTGATAGAAAATTCTCAATTGTGTCTAGTATTTTCTGGCATTTTTTAAAAACCAAATGTCATGTCAATGGGGATCCCATCATTTAATTAGAATTTTGTATTCCCCCCACCCGTTTCACATCTTGAGATGCTCTGGAGCAGGCAGGGGGAGGAGTGAGTCTGCAGTTGCTATTTTGTTCTAGTGATTTAATTTAAGCAGTAGTGAAAACTCAAATCAAATTTAATTTGTAAGAGTGTCAGTGGTGGAGACAGACCTGAAGGAAAACATTCCTTTCTGCCTTGCCAGCTTCACTGGGGATTTTCCTTCTGTGCTCTAAGCTAGTCTTTTTATAACTGCTCCTCCAGTTTGAAACATCTAAGGACATAGACTGAAAGGAATTTATTAAAAATCTTGGCAATCTGCTGCATGTCGTTAAACTTCACTTTTTATAATGCATTTTACTAATTTGTGTATGATGTGTTTGATTTAGTAGTTCATACACCCAGTGCCAAAAGCAATAGGAAAAGGCTAAAAAATTCCAGCTAGTTGACTTGGGTAATAATGTGATTTAGCCTTTTCTGTTTGGCAGGTTTATACAAACGGTATTAAAATCAATACCAGTGTCACTCAGGCCATAGAGTTCCCCCTCAGACCACACTATCGTACCTCAGGGCTTTAAGGAAGTCAAGCATTAACCACTTGGAATAGCCACCCTGGTCCTGATAAAGATGTGGGTTTGTGACTAAGGCCTGGTCTGCACACAAAAGTTGCACCAGTTTAACTGAAATCATTTTTAAAAATCCATTTAGTTAAATCTGTGCAACTCCCCACATGGAAACACATGAATAGGTTTATGGCTCGTATCAATTGAGCTTGATTTGCCTACTGGACTTGTGTGTGTAGATAAAGCCTTAGAGGATGTTACAATGGCTGTCACTTTAAAAGTCAGCATATTCCAAGAGATAGCAGGTCCGGAGACTCCATTTACAGGGGTTGGGGAGGGAAGAACAATTCTAATGTCAGGCCTTTTAAAGAAGGTTACCAATGCAGTAGGGTGAATACATCAAGCAAATTCATTTTCTTTTTGCTCAAATGTAAAAATGAATTTGCTTCACCTATACTCATCCCCTTTTGAGTTCGCTAAGCAATCCAGTCTGGCAAGGAGTGAATGTCTACTCTCAAATACTTAGCAATTTAAAATTTGCAGTCAAATATATTTGTGCTAGATATCTTTAAAAAAAAATTCCCCAGAACATTGCATCACATGTTACGCTATTAAGGGAAAATTTAGAAACTGTTTATACAGAGTTAATGAAGAATTCATAGATGTTTTAATAAATGGTCAATCAATTGTTATAGAATTTAAGAGGTTTATTATAAACATATAAACACGTCAGTAAAAGATGCTACAGAACCAGCTATGACACATGCTGGTCATGTCTTATAACATCTATGCATCATTTATTAACTCTTTATTCACTCTTTTTAAATGTACCCTTAATAAAAGGCTGACCAAAATCTCTTCACAGGTAGGTGAAGTGTAGGGAGGAGACAGGGATAGAGAGAGATGAATAAACGCGAGTTGCTGTGTAGAGAGAAAGAGACCAGCAGCAGATGAGTGGGGTCCCATAGCAGCTGCTATGTGATGCAGCAGGATTTCTGACTTACATCAAGGTCTCGGGGGCCATTCACTTACCAGGAATCTGATGATGTGATTAGACAGGCACTCACATGCCAGCACTGACTCCACCTCCAACTTTGGCACCATGATTTGCAGACCAAACACTTCTATCATGTGAAAGAGAGGAAGAGATGGCACAGCCTTTGAAGTGAGGCTGTCACCAGGCAACAGATGCTGGGAAAAGGGCCTGGAAACCAGCAGCAAAGGAGGGAAGATTGTGGGAGATGGGGAGTGGGTTTCAGATGAGAAGGCATCTGCCTTGAGTCATCAGTGGGACTTGTCCCACAGTCAGCTGGATTTCATCACTGACCATGAGACTGAGATGCTTCCTTGTACCAGTACTCCTGCTGGGCCAAGTGAGACAGTTCTGCTGCTGCCATCGCTGCCAAGTGTTAGTCACTCATACAGCCCTCAACAGCCCAAACACCTGGGCTCCACCTGCAACAAAAGTCAAACAAAACCAGTGGAAAATGGCATAACACGTTTTACAGCAAGGGTGGGACACTATTAACACAGCAGAGCGAAAGGTTCCCTAAGTCCTTCACCAATGTCCTGCCAGAAAGGCAATAAATGAGTCACAGCAGTAGCTGCCTGTGCCTTTTCCAACTAGGTATGCACCCATGAATGCAGTTATTTTCAGGCAGCACCTTACTTACGGCCTATATGACATTTATCTGTAATTCCCTGAATATTCTGTTACTAAACTACATATTTCATTGTGTACTTACCGGTAGTTATACCTTTGAAACACAGATGTACAGTAATAAATAAAAGAAGAGTGCAGTGCACTAAATACATTGCGTTTGGAATATTTTATATTTTACTGAGTAGCAGCATCAAACTCAGGGCTGGCTCCAGGCATCAGCTCAGCGCGCAGCTGCTTACGGCACCCAAGGGGAAGGGGCGGCATGTTGGGCTTTTTGGTGGCAATTCGGTGGCGGGTCCCTTGGTCCCTCCGGAGGGAAGGACCTGCCGCCAAATTGCCGCTGAAGAACAAAGCGGCGTGGTGGAGCTGCCGCTGATCACGATTGCAGCTTTTTCTTTTTTTTTTTTCCCGCTTGGGGCAGCAAAAACCCTGGAGCCGGCCCTATTAGTACACCCTATTCCTGAGACCCTGAAAGCCTCAGTAACGTCTTCAAGTCCCTTTTCTGATTATGGGCCTACTGCAGATTTCACTGATATCAACAGGAGTCTTTCATCTGATTTCACTCTGAGTTGGATCAGGCACCTTAAGTATGCTCAGCAGTCAGAGAAGAGAAAATATGCCATGTGATATATGTGACGTCACACCTGAGCTACACAGCCTAGCTTGGGAGCATTGAATAATCACATAACTGCAGCAAACAACCCCTCACAAAACAATGTGTGGAGTCAATCTGAAGGAGCAAACTCAGAGGAGTCAGGTGGTGCCATGGGACATTCCACAAGGAGACAATGAGGCACAAATCAGTGAGTAAAAACTGCAATTCATTTGCCCAGTTATTTACAAAAACTGAAACCACCATCTTCGTGGTTTGTCTGTTTTAGTGGCATTACGTAGCCACATAAACACTACATTGAGGAAAAGATACTACAGGCCTCTAGGCTCTCCTCACTATGCAGCTAAGAGGGGAGTACAGGAGCAGGAATTAGCACACACAGGGAGAGGAACTGGCAGACCATGCTTCCTGCATCCCACCCAAGACCAAAGTTGTTCCTATCTAACGCAGGTACTTATCTGACCCCATCACCCTAGTGCTGAGTGCCACACAATCCTTAACACATTTTTCCTCACAACACCGCTGTGAGATAGGGCTGTGCTATTACCCCCATTTCACTGATGAGGAAGTGAGGCATAGAGAAATCCAGGTCTAGATTTTTAATGCTACTTGGGCTTTGCTGTGACCAGTGTTGCAATACCTGACTGATTGAGGAAACTTGATCTCATATTCAGAAGGGACTGAGGTGCCAAGATCTCATTGAGAGTTGATGGAATTTAGGCTTTTAAGTGATTTAGGCTCTTAAGCAATTTAGGTTCATCGATCAATGAGGCGCTGCAATACTGACTGCATCAGTGCCTAACTACCTGTAAAAACGTGTGTCTAAGTGATATATGGGATCACACAGGATGGTGGTGGTAGAAAAGGGACTTGAACCCTGTTCTCTCCAGACCAAGGCTATTGCGCTAACCCTGGGACCTACTGAATGCATTTGGGGTCTATGCATTAGGATATAAAGCAAAGGATGAAGCACAATAGAGCAAGGGACCTGCCCACCAGCTGTATGCTCCCATCAGAACCGTATGGATTCCCAGACAGCAGTTCATGAGGGCAAGGTCACATTAAGGCAATCCAGGAGCCTTCAAACACCACAATATGGTAGCCCTTGTGGGCCACCCACTCTATGGTCCTGTGCCTCAGTTGGAGCAGCAGTGGCCTGGGGCCCCTTCTCCTCCCAGAGAAGCAAAGGAAGCATTGTGGGGGCCCTTCTCTTCTGTGTGAATGGCAGCAGAGGTCTCTCTCCGCTCATGAGGACTCAGGGCACCTCTCCCCAAAGAGTCTGGAGTGACAGCAGGGGGCCCTCCTCAGTACTTACCCCAGCAGCCGAGGTGTATCTGTTTGGGTGTATTGGATAAGCCCTGCTACACTCTTCACCTCCTTGCATGCAATGTGGGGTTGAGGCAGTCCTCCTGAGCTGTGGGTCTTTGGGTTAACATCCCACTTAGTCCCTCTCTGAGCTATTGTATCTGGTTTTCAGCAGACTCAAGCAAAAGTCTGTGCATTGGCTACAACCAAGTCACATTTTCAAACTTTGCCGCACAAGAATGGAAATATACATTCTTTAAAAAAAAATCAAAGCTGAAATTCTGATGTAATCGCATGACTTCAGGACCTGGGGCCCTAGGTACTGGCTGTCATAGATCCTAGCAAATGCCCCCTCCTGGTCATTCACTAGGACTTCAGGGAGGGGAATCCAAGCCTCTCCTGCTTGGGATTCAAGTTTCTGAATTCTCACTGGTTTCCTTCCATGGCATCTCTGGCACATTTCCTGGGCACTGACTCTGTCTGCTACCCCTCTCAGAAATGGGGCTCCTCAGCCCACCTGCCCTAGGCCCCCAGGAGCTACACTGACTCCTGAGCTACCCCAGTCACCTAAACCATCCCCTCCCAGATCTCCACCCCAAAAGTGTGAAGCTTCTGGTTTACAGTTTTACTCTCTCAGGGGTATGAAGCAGCTGTGAAGCCTGCAACACACTTTCTAAAACATTAATACTCTGTTACTTAATCACCCAAAGCACAGAAGAGTACGGATTGTACAAAACAACAAACATTCCTTTCTGGCTTACCTTTCCCTTGTGAGTCCACCTGTCTCCCCCCTGCCTCATGCAGACAGCTCCATGCTGGGTGACCTACTCCTCTCCTGGGACCTTACGCAGCTTGTGCAACTGTGCTCTCTCCCTGCCTGGCTCCCTCCATTCCTGTGTGGCTCACTATTTAAACTCCTCTTGCTCACCTGGCTGCCACAGTTCTGTCTTTGGGGTAGCTTTACACTGCTCCTTCCTCCTCCCTTCCCTTCACAGAAGTCAGCTGCATCCTTAGGAAACCAATTTAGCTCATCCATAGTTGAGGTGTTTACACCTGACAAGGGTCACTGAATCCCAAATACAACCCCACTGTACGCTGGGACTGGTGTGTACCTGCTACAGCATCTGCTGACAATGGTGGCTCCACATGCACAAAGGCACTCATGGCGCAGCACGTCATCAACTTCTCAATATCATCCAGAATTCTTAAGTGGAGACAAAGCCCCAAGTCATCTAACTGGCCTATATGTAATCCAGCCCTGCACAAAGGAGTTAATGCTGGTAAAACCTGCTACTGTATTGCATCGGGGGAGGAGAGAGGTAGACACCCAGTGGCAGCAGAACTCCAACAGAATGGAGCAGCACTGTGGGATAGGCCTTTTGAGTCGAGGACTCCAGACCTTGGGGGATAATTCCAATTGCCTTGACCATCTGCACAACTTGGGGGACAGCCATCAGACCCCCTCCATAAAAACAATCACTGCTTCTCTCTAAAGAGAGCTCCAGCTGTCTCCCTTCAGTGCTTGAGAAGCTTATGGAACAACACAAAGCTTCCGGGAGGGGTGCAGTATAGCAAAAGCAGACCTACATCCACTCAGGACAAGTCTTAAATCCTTGCACAAGTGCACAGAAGGGTCTGCAAGATTTTTGTGTTCCAGCGCAAATGTGCTGAGGTTAAGCATTAGGGGCTTGATCTGAAGTCAATGAAGAGACTGACTTCAGTGAATGACTTCAGTGGTCTTTACATCAGGCCTTAATTATAATGCTCTTCAATGAGCAGAAGTAAAGCTCAAGCCCAACGCAAACCCATTCTCTAGTTCTAAATATTGGGGTGTGGGTTAGCCAGGCAGAGCGTGGGTGTGCCTGAGGAATCAGGGGCTGAAGTGTGGCACTGAGCATGGAGGAGGCAGGTAGCTGAATACTGCTTTCTGAGCACCACCCTCCTTAATTCAATTTATATACCCCCGCCTCCTCTTTCCTGCTCACTATTTACTTTGCTCAACACTGTGCATTAGTGCTGTGTTGGGAAAAAGCCCTCAACGGGTTCCTCTCTTACTTTCATTTAACCTTCTCTTTACAATGGCCCATCAAGAAATGAGACATGACATTAGTGCTATCAGGCACTTTATCAATCACAGGCAGCTCTAACTTGGAAAAGAAAAGTTCGTGTGGAAGCAAAAATGACAAAACACATTAAAGGGGATGGCAGAAAAGTACACAGATAAATAACTACCCAGGCAAAGTTGATCCAGAGAGTGACTGTGTCACCTTCAAGGTTCAAAATGAACATCACGCTAAACAGGGGCGGCTCCAGGTCCCAGCATGCCAAGTGCGTGCTTGGGGTGGCAAACTGCGGGGGGTGCTCTGCCGGTCGCCGGGAGGGTGGCAGGCAGGCTGCCTTCGGCAGCTTGCCTGCGGAGGGTCCGCTGGTCCTGCGGCTTCAGTGGACCTCCCGCAGGTGTGTGTGTGGGAGGTCTGAAGCCGTGGGACCAGCGGACCCTCCGCAGGCACGCCTGTGGGAGGTCCACCAAAGCCGCGGGACCAGCGGACCCTCTGCAGGCAAGCTGCCAAAGGCAGCCTGCCTACCATGCTTTGGGCGGCAAAATCCCTAGAGCCACCCCTGACGCTAAAGTCACCTATTGGTGCTTCTTCTGTTTCCCTTCCTGCTTGATGACTCTGTTTACTGCTTAAATGGAAATTAAGCAGAGCTCACATTCCTTTGTTTGAAACAGACCTGTCTGCCAACCACACGTGTTAATAACAACATACAGTGGAATCTTGTAACTTCACAGACATTGTTGCCACACACGTTTTATCAGGACAATCATGACCAGCAAATAATGAGTTTTCAGATGATGCCTCACAAGGCATACTTTGTACAAAGATTATTACAGTAGTCTGTAGAGTGTAGACATGGGGGTAATGTTCTGTCACAAGGCTGTTCAGCATTTCACAGAATGAGACCCTTAAGGGTTCTTATGCTACTGCTGAATGCAACGGAAATAATTAGTTTTCACTAGCTTAAAATAGGACAGGGTTTACAGGCAGACTAATATCTGCAGTTGTCGAGGAAGATTTCTTATCTAAATCCAAGAAAAAGCTTTGGAATAAATAGTTCTACTCCACTGCATCTGAGATAGCTACTATCCAGCACGTATTCAAAGTGTATCCTCAGTTCACTTGATGGCCTTGTTACACATAGGACATTAGTTAATGCTGCCAACACTGAGCATCTCATGGAGGATGGGGGAACCCACCACAATCTGGAAAATATCCCAGATTTTACATCTGTTGTTCTAACTCATCGTAGAGAGACTACAGCTGAGAAAAGAGAATGTGAGGAAGAAAAATGAATGCAAACTGCTGGAAAATTGTGGGTAATTCATCCCAAAATTTCTCACTGGCCAGCCAGCAGAAAAGAAATTACAGTGAACAGCCTCTGGCCAAATTGAAAATTTGCACGTGAGCTGGTGCAGATCTCTCTGCAGAACGTGCCACACCACAGAGAAAGAAAGACAGTTAAGAAATATGTTCACAGCCCTGTTCCTTTATCTCCATTTTTCCTACCATCACACTTCCCTCCCCCTTAACCATCTTCTGGCAGAGATGGTGAGGGAATGTTTTTGTTTGTAAATACAAATTTGTTCCAATGGATATGGACCTTTTGATCAGTTAGAAGGTGGAATTAATGGAGAACTTTCAGGGTCTGTTTCCCCAGGTAGAAAGCTCTTCAACTCTAGCCTATCTGTTAGTGTTGCCTATTCTTGCTGTTTTATCACAAATAGTATATTATTTGGTGATTTTTCTAAAAGCCCCAGTTCTTGCAGATGAATGATTACTGAGAATCTCATTTTTTCTAGTCCAGTGATTGCAGAGAAAAGCTTGTGAAAATGATCCAAGTGCACCTGAAAGGCTCTGCAACTCAAAGGCAAATAACTTACCAAAATTTACTACTCAAAAAATTGTTTTTTAAGCCAAGTTCAGGATTTTTTGAAGTCCAACTCTGAGTTCTAAATATTTAGAGTTGGCTATAGTGTAATGAGCGTAATATAGCAAACCATCCAGACAGACCTGGTCAGAATGTTCAGAATGAATATCTATCTATCTATCTATCTATCTAGTCTGCAGAAAACTGACAAAAACAAACAAACTTCTGTCATAAAAATTGTCAGTGCGACATTTTGAAATCTGAAAAAATGGAACCCAAAGATTTTTTTTGGCAAATGAAGATGTTTGAGCTGAAACCATCAGTTTTTGGCCCAAAAATGTCAACTTTTGGTTTTTCAATCAAAAATGTTTATGGAAAGCAGACACTTTCTCTGAAACTGTTCATTTTGTCAAAAACTCAATTGTCTATTTAAAAAAATAAGTTTCAGCAGAAAACGAAACCTACTTTTGCCCAGCCCTACATCCACACTCTGATCTCTGGCAGCAGCGAAAGCAGAATTTTTCATCCTCACATCTTATTTTAGATGTGAGCTGAGGAGATATGCAGGATTTATGTTCTTTCTATGGACTTGATTGTCCTTGGCTCCTGGATGGGGGATCAGGACTAGAGGAAGGGTTCAAGGAGCCTAACTAAGAGCCAGAGAAAATTACAAATCATTTCAAAGGAAGCAGGAAGGAAGATAGGGAAAGGGGAGCATGCTAGACCAGTGGTTTTCAACTTGTGGTCTGTGAACCTCTGGGGATCTATGGACTATGTCTAAAAGTGTGCGAAAGATTGTCCTTACCATAGAACAGTGGTTTTCAACCTGTGATCTTCAGATCCCCTGGGGTCTGCAGACTGTGTCTGATTTCCAAAGGGGTCCGCACCGCCAGCTGAAAATTTTCAGGGGCCAGCAAATGAAAAAAAGGTTGCAAACCACTGTGCTAGACCACCCCGAAGACGGGTGCGCTGTGCTCACTTCTCTTGTGTTTTCTGGAATGCCAGCAGGTACGTTCTCTCCTGAACTCTCTCTGATGCAATCTGCACCACGCTCTTATTCAGATCTGTGTGGCTAAATGCTACAGTCTAGTCCTATATATTCCATGTTGCATTTTGTCTGTAAATTCCCTAATGAGATGCTACAGTTGCTATAGCAATTCCACTTCATCTTATTAATAAATGAAGAGTAACAATTAACACAGGGAAAATGAAAACATAAAATATTGATGTCTGACTTTTGTTTTGTTATTGCTAGTTTTCTTGTTTCTTATTAGCAGTACAAATGATGGGGGTGGGGGAGAATATATATACAGATTCCATTTGGTAAAGGACAGATTGGATTTCTGTCTTTGAGAGCTAATTTATGTAATTAATTCATAATACTAAAAAATGAGCATCAGCTAAAAGCCAAACTTATATGATGGCTTTGTATTGTGTAACCAGAAAATGCATTTAGTAAAAGGATTTATCGATCACCTGATAATGAAGGAACAAGAATAAGTTTCCAAAATGCAGCACCCAATCTGTATAGACTGATGGGCATAATTGATTCCTTTCAATGTGTAGGTGTTAACGCAGGAAAAGATTAGGTTATCTGAGTGGAGCAGCCTGAATGTTTAGATTGCTATTCAATAACTGCTTTGTATGATACCAGCGGTTAGAGAGGCCTGTTTCATATTTTCAATCTTATCTGTCAACAGCTGCGCATAATCCTCCCTGAGTGGATCGATATAAACCAAAGGTAGGTTACAGGGTAGTAATTCCTCAGGAAAGGGAACATGCATTTAAGCCTTCTTTGATAGTATTGATGTTAGTGGCAAGATAAAAGCTGGTAATTATCCTTACCTCCAAAATTGATCATTTAAAAGTTTTCCTGGTTTGGCAGCATGTAGAACACGTGGAGCACAGGCCCAGAGGAATGTAGGAGCAAGCCAAGCCAAAGGAAGAGAAGGCAACTGTTTCCATTCCTGAAGCATGCGATAGGCCAGATAGTCCTCAAGGTATCAGCATTGCATACCAACAGTCTCACAAATTACTTGTTGAACCTCTCACCTCCTTTTCCTAGGAAAAATCCTGTGAAAAGTGGCAATGACCCACACTCACGCAGCATTGCTTTAGCTTCTGGTAGAATCCTGTATCCCTCACAAACAGGATTTGGGGGGGTCCACACCACAGAAATGGTCTCTTTATGGCTATGTCCAGAGGGCAAATATTCAGTTTCATTCTACTTCACCTACACACAGATTTTGACACACTTAGCCCAGGCATATCAGGGACCACACATATGGGACCCTATAGGGCACAAACTTATTCCCTACAGTTTAGGAAAATTATAACGTGCTACAATTCCACCAAAATGAATTTATATATTCTCAAAAAACATTATGTGTGTGTCTGTTTCTGTTATTTTCTCTCACACCTGGTTTTCCTTTACACAGCACCGTCCCTGTGAAACAGTAAATCCAGAACAAAAAGCCCCCTAAAGTTTTCTGGCTCCAATAACTATAGGAACAGGACCTATAGGAAAGATTACTAGAGACTTTTTGAACCACAACATTTCCCTGAGGGGCAGGGGAACAGAAAAAATAAGCTGGAGACAGGTAACCCACTCCTAAAATCATCCTCTGCAGATGCTAAGTCCAAGTACTACTGCTAGCAAGGACCTTGTGGAGAAAGACTTCAGGTCAGGGGGACTGATTGATTCTGCCTTCCTCATTCCAGTCAGGAGCAATGAAATGGAGAGATCTGGTTAACAGCCAATTGCTGTTTAATTAGAGCAGACTACACAGCCTCACCAGACAGAGACTCAGGGGTTCCTGGGAGAGCATTACCATATTGGTGTTTTATGCACCTGATCCATGCATCACTGAAATCCCTTTTCTCTGTCAATGGACCTCATTGGCTATAAGCAAACAAATGTTTGTGTACTGAATGCATCCTGAATCAACCATTAATAACAACAGCTAATAGTAATGCCTAGCATGCATATAACACTTTTCAGCCACAGATTTCAAAACACTTTACAAAGGAGGTAAATATCACCATGCCCATTTTACAGATGGGAAAACTGAGACACGGGGAGAGAAGTGATTTTTGATTTAGGAGTCTGGTCATGTGTAAGAAGGATCCATTCAGTGGGGAGTCTTGGAGGAGACAATGGTATTAGTTCATTTGCACTGAATTTATTTAACCAGTGTTTCCTGGGAAGAGGTGGGGCTTATGGGGGGCTGCTGGTGGGTGCTCATCACCCACCATTTTTTCCCAGTGAGTGCTTTAGCCCTGGTGCACCCACAGAGTCAGTACCTATGATGGAGACAGTGTGGGAGGAGGAGAAGAAATCTCCATTTAGCAGCAGTCCAAGCCCCGAGAGAGCAAGGGACCATTTTGATTATATTCCATGTCACTCTTAGTTCTATATTTTGGAGCCTCAAATGAGACTCCCTTCCTTCCATTAATGAGCAATTTCTGCCACAAATAAGCCCATTGGCTTCAGTGGAACTACTTGTGTGAGTAACTGCTCCCCAGTGTGAATAAGGGACTCACAATTTGGCCCATGGTGACTGGCATACTACAAATATCATAGATCTGATTTAGTTGTGATACTCTGCATGCCAGGTCTTGTTGTATTAGCTGGAAACTTTGTTTTTTCATCAATAGAAGTTGATCTAATAACATAAGAACAACCATACTGGTCCATCTAGCCCAGTATCATGTCTTCTGACAGTGGCCAATGTGCTTCAGAGAGGAAATGAACAGAACAAGGAAATCATTGGGGATTCATCCCCTGTCATCTACTCCCAGTTTCTGGCAGTCAGAGCCTGGGGACACTCAGAGCATGGGTTGCCTTTCTGACCATTGATGAACCTATCCTCCATGAACTTATCTAATTCTTTGATGAACCCAGTTATAATTTTGGCCTTCACAACAACTGGCAATGAGTTCCATAGGCTGGCTGGCTGTTGTGTGAATAAGTACTTCCTTTAATTTGTTTTTCAACCTGCCATCTATTAATGTCATTGCATGACCCCCCTGGCTCTTGTTTATGTGAAAGGGTAAATAACACTTTCTTACTCATGTTCTGCACTCTACTCATGCTTTTATAGACCTCCATCAGATCCTTCCTTAGTCATCTCCATTCCAACCTGAAAAATCCCAGTCATTTTAATTTCTCCTCATGTAGAAGCTGTTCTGTACCCTTAATGATTTTTGCTGCCCTTCTCTGTATCCCACTATATAAATGTGATACTAGTTTCAATACCTGTTAGCACAGAACTTATTGGTTCCCTTCAGTTTTGCATAGTTCAGTAATGTCCCCTCTTAAATTTCCTCTTGTTTAAAGGTTACAGATTAATGGCTAGAGAAGGTTAGTCTCTATAACATTGAAGGGTCAGCATGACCCACAGCACTCACTGGTCAGAAAAAAGTGTGCTAGAACCATGCCAGCAATAACTGTGTTTACAGCAGGTGGTTTCAACTCTCATGCGGACAGCTGAGAGCTCAGCTGTCGCTGTCCCTGCATGGCTGTGTAAGGGGAGGAGGGGGACTGTAGTGAGGCAGTGTGGCTCCCCGCCGCCCCAGAGAAGGACGCGCCCATCTGGAGGCCGGAGTGGGTGGAGCTGGGCAGCTTGGAGTCCGCCACTCAGAGGGTCAGGCAATGACCCAGAAGTATAAAGGCAGGCCCTCAGAGCTCGGTAGGGGGCCAGCCACCGGGGAGGCCAGATGTCTCCAGCCTAGCCTGCGACTGGGAAACCCCCGCAGCCCAAGGTGCCTGCCACGACTGGTCAGGTCTGCCCCGCGCCCGCTGCCCGGAGGAGCCACCGGGCCTGCTGCTTGACCTCTACCCCAAGGAACTGCTCGTGCTGGACCCCCGGGAGGACAACACCCTGACTCAGATACCACAAGAGGAGGAGTCAGGAAGTAGCCCGGGGGCAGCCAACCCTAGTCTGTCTGCAGCTCTGCCAGAGCCCATGTCAGTGTGTTGCAGCCAGGATCCCCATTGACACAGCAGCGGGTCTCCTGCTGCTGCTAGGGCCCCGGGCTGAGACGCAGTGGAGTGGGAGGACCTGCATCCCCCCTGGGAGCCTCCTCCTCTCCCAGGCCTTTGGAGGCTTGGGCCTACTGTTATTGCTCAACCCCTACCTGAGGGCCTGAGCTTCTGACTCATTATTGCCCTGCCCTGACCTAGAGCCCTGGCATAATTGTACTTATTTCTGCCTCTGCATGTGTCACCAGGAAAGACTCCTGTGGCTGGACTAATTCCCCAAACCTCAGTGGTGTGTAGTGAGCCAGTGTGGTTCCCCGTCGCCCCAGAGAGGGTCGAGCCCAAGCCAGCACCTCAACAGGGACATAAAGAAAGGGGCACAGAAAGCCTCTCATCCTTACATGTGTATCCAAGAGCCACACACAACAGCAGCCCTTGTCTCATTCAGAGTGTCTCATTTGGTAGCCTCTAACTTCTGGGGCGTCAGCTCAAGAATTGAAGGTCAACACCGCATGTAGCTCATTGCTAGTACTGAAGGGCAGGGGAGGTGGGAATTGTGTTGCATTTTTAGCAATGCTGTCTTCCAGATGAGATGTTAAATAATGTTCCCTTGAATTTGTCCAGGTGAAAACTGCAATGCCCTCATCACCTTTCTAGCAGGCTGGGGAGGAGGGGAAATGGCACCTTAGCCAATGCTTACATTTCAAAAAAAATAGATTCTGATGCCTGAGGGTCTGTGTGGGCTGCTTACACAGAGCAGGACTCATAGACTTTTAAGTCAGAAGGGACCTTTGTGTTCATCTCTAGTCTGACCTCCTGCACATTGCAGGCCATGGAACCTCACCTACCCACTCCTGTAATAGACTCCTAACTTCTGGCTGAGTTACTAAAATCCTCAAATCATGATTTAAAGATGCAAAGTTATAGAGAATTCACCATTTACACTAGTTTAAACCTGCAAGTGACCTGTGCCCCAAGCTGTAGAGGATGGCGAACCCTTCCCCCCTACCCCCGAACTCATTGTTCTACCTGAACAACAAGGAGGCATCTTAAAGACTAACAGATTTGTTTGAGTATAAGCTTTCATGGGTAAAAGACCGGACCGGACTGGATCCTCAGCTGGTGTAAATCAGAGTGGCTCCACTGAACTCTAGGATGTAGCTCCCTATGCTGTGTAAAGGGTTCTTTGATTCTTTTCATTTCAGCCTTAATGTATGTCCTTAATTCTTGCAGGTTTTGATCTAAAATGGGCCATACAGTGGACAGACGTCTGCGCCAGTCTTGTCTAAATTAGAAACACTGAATTTAGTGAAACAGGTTTAAAATCAGTCTAACTAAACCAGTGCAAACCCCCAGTGTAGAAACATTTAAGCCTATTTAACCCGTTTTGTATGTCTGCATTTGCAGTTTGCACTGGATTAATTAGAAGGATTTTTACATCGATTTAAGTACAACATTTCTAGTTGTAGACAAGGCCAGGTGCCTTGGCAGTATGAAGTGTGTGAAAGACTGTGTTAGGAGCGTAAGCGCTCTTCTTTCCTTTTTAGAAGCAGCAGCAGCAAAATTTTACCTATGCAGCCTCAGAATGAAGGCGAAAGTCCATATTCTCAATTGTATTCTGGTGCCTCTCTCCTATTGACCTGATCTGGGCTGGAATAGGTTGTCTTCATGCATTTTGCATACCCTTTAACTTTTGTTTAGCCTAATTTGGACTGGTGGCTTATATACCAAGCCTTCTCCAAATGCCTTCCTCAGGAGTGTAAGAAGCAAAGTCACAGACACAGAGAGGCATGCACTGTAGGCTATCAGGAAAGACAAAGCCGTACCTCTTTCCAATGAAGACAATGTTAATTAAAATTCTTGTAAATGTTCCTAGAAAAAATGCTTCACAAATTAACTAGATATTTTAATCTTACAAATGAGGGACAGGAAGTAATGTTTGGCAAAGGTTAAAGAGCTAGTTTGCACTCTGATTGCAGGGTTTGACATTGTCTCTGACAACAGAAAACAAATTTCTCTAATTCCCCCTTAAATGAGGGTGTTTTTCGCTCTTTTGCTGCTGCTAATGGAATGCTGTTATTTTTAAATTTCTGAAGCAGAGGTGAAGATGGCTCAGGTTAGTTTAGTGCCGTGAGGCCAAAGCATAACATGACCATGCTACAGCTATTCATGCTCTTTAATGCTTTGAAGGCTTACACACTGTAGGAAGCAGGCCAGAATAATCATGCTAGATTTCACAATTTTATCCTCATCAGTTTTAATGAAGATAAAGGGGCTCACTTAATGTGTCCACTTGGGCTTAACAAATTAACCACACTTCTGGAAAGGTTTGCGTGAACAGAGTATTTGTCCTCATAACATTCATTAGGAAGGATAAAGTTAACTAACCTTATTCTATCTGTCTCTAGCTATCACTATATATTTGCCCTCACTGCCTAAAGAAGGCCACACAGCTGACATGTCAGTTCTGATCTTATTCCCAATGTGCCTTTTACTAAACTCTCTGTTCCATTGTCATTTCACAATCTTCATACTGATTTAAGCTTTTTACATTTAAAAAAATATTGTTTGTCCGGCACTATCCTGACTTTCAGATGAGCATCATCAGTTAACCAACAGTTGGTCACGGTTTTCAACACTTGCTCAAGGTTTCCCACTATTGGCAGGCATGGGTTGTCTCTTCTTAAAACCATGAAGATTTTCCTCTGAAAGGCTGGGAGACCAAAAAGGATGAGAGTGGAAAAGGGACAGCAAGATCTTCCATTTGAATCAGCAGTTGGTCAAGGTGCAGTAGGGAACATTTAGTGTGCATCAGTAGGATCTGCATGGACTCTTATGTGCTGGAAAACTGTACAGGAAGTGTTCATGGAGATATGCCAATGGTATTGTTTTATTCAATCTCACCACTGGAGCTGGGCCAATAATGGTTTGGTTTGCTGGCAATTCCAAAAAATCTTAAAAAAAAAACAAAAAAAACCCCTACAATTGTTTTGGATAATCCCAGAAATATTCTTTTTCTGAATTTTCAGTTAATTGAAAACAGTGAAATAACAGAGTTAAGTGGCCAAAACAGGAATGCAAAGTATTATTAAACCAAAATACTTCCATTCCTTATTTACCAAAAAAAAAAGCACCGAGGCCAAAAGTTAAACTACTAATTGGATCAGTGGTTATTTCTAGAAAGGTATTGACGTTCTGAATCAATCACCAAGGAATCCAATCCTCAGATTTAGAAGAATATCATTTAAGAAGAGAAGATGGTGATTATTTCTGAAGTATTTGCAATAACGATTTCCCACCAGTCATGAGCTTGGAAGGAAGAACAAAATTCTCATCCTTTATTGTTGTCAGCACTGTCTTTTCAATGATAAAATACTTATTTTCCTCCTGTCTCTTTCCAGTGAAAAGCACTGATCAGCAGGAACTCCTCGTTAACCTGATAATAAAGCTATCCCTTTGCTGAGACATTTAAAATGTCCCCCCAGGTTCCGAGGCCTGTCATTTCAATCTCTGGGTCATGCCATATTATTTTGTCTTGCCAGCAATGGCATGCAGCTGAAAAAAATTCAGAAAACCTGACTCAAGCCATAGAAAAGATCTAGTTTTCCTGCCTTCTGGGGTTAATCATACTGCAAATCAATTTGATGAATACTGTGGGTTTTTACCCTCTTCTAACATTTGTAAAGGTGGACCAGAAAATACAATGTACTTATTAGCTTTTCATGCTCCATCTATCTTTGTTTGCTTAACCATCTTTGACCCCTTGATCTACAGTGGGCATATCCAAATAGACGTCTCCCAGCGACTGGTTACATAAAGGATTCAGTTTGTTCAGCCCTCTCAGACTTTTCTGAAGAAGGATGGAGGCAGCATTACCATCCTCTGTGGTGTGATAATACATTAAAATCCCTCTTTCATCATATCATTTATGATGTGAAATTACATTGCACTGTAACTTTAGAAGATCCACTATCCACTGAGATAGGCTAATTTTAATGATTAACTGAGGAACTGTTAAATTTTACTTCAGTGCTCTCCTGTCATTATGGAATTAGTATTAACAGCCATGCACTGTGAGCATTCTAATGAGGCCAACTATAACTGACAGTACCAAGAAGCAGAAATTCTGTATACTTAGACTGAGTTGATATCATTTATATATATATTTAAAAAAAACAATCCAAGACATCCTCAGTTCAATCCCAGGATGTTTTGGTCCCCTGGCAACATAAAACCCAATATCATTTTTCCCTTCCCCTCTCTCACTGTTTTTAATTGCACCTGGATGAAATTAGCAGACAGAAAATCAACACTTGTAAAAATGTCTCATTACAGAATGATGGCGGGATATATCCCTGTAAACTCCAGCAGTTTATTGTACCTCAGCCATAAAATCTTTAATGGCTCCAAGCGTGCCTCTCATGTCTACTTCAAAAAGCATGTGAGAATAGGAGAGGCATGGGGGTGCTAACTGTAAGGACTGTACATCCTTTTACCTATGTTTTTATCCTTCAAAATTACTATTATCAGGCTGTTCCATTTTATTATTATTCTGAACCCCATGATACTTCTATTATTCTCTTTTACTCTCTCCTTAAAGACCAGTCCAGATCCTCAGCCAGCAGGGCCAGCGCTTCCATTTAGGCGACCTAGGCGGTCGCCTAGCGTGCCAGGATTTGAGGGGGCAGCATTTTGTGGCCCTCGGCGGCAATTCGGCGGCAGGGGGGGGTCCTTCCGCGCTCTGGGTCGTCATCAGCAATTCTGCGGCGGGTCCTTCACTCGCTCCGGGACCTGCCGCTGAAGTGCCCTAAAGACCGGGACATGGAAGGACACCCCCCCCGCCGAATTGCCGCCGACCGGGAGGGCGGAAGGACCCCTGCCTAGGGCGCCAAAAACCCTGGCGCCCCTCCTGTCAGCCAGCATAAAATAGCATTGCTCCATTGACACACACTGCTGAGGACCTGGTCGCACCTTTCGGTGGCACCCTCTTCCAGCAACAGCAACCTGACTTCAGCTCTCTTTGGGCGCTGTTGGTACCAATCATCATTGTACCGTTCTTCTTTGCCCTTTGATTGTAGCCTAATCTGTAATAGTAAAGTTAATGCTAGTTTAGTATATAGTGGTCTGAGAAGGTTCAGGCCCCCCAGATAAGCTACAGGAGTGAGCTTGTCATTAGAATGAAGACCCTGAAATATCCATGGGAAACAGTTCAATACTTTTACCCTTATTTGCAAATTTAATGTCAAAATAAAAAAGATCATGCACACTGCAATAGAGCAAAGGAGATGTGATAGACCCAGGCCAGTTGGGTACAGCAGAATAGCAGAAGGCAGATATACTGGCCACTGGATTAACAGTTTTCTGTTTCCTGACTGACCAGAGCAGAGGCTGCTCCAGGCTAATGAGAACACCTGACTCTAATTAACCTGCAAAGAGTCAGGTGAGGCCATTAAGCTAATGTGACTCTAATTAAGGCCCTGCTGATACTATAAAAAGGGCTCACTCCAGTCAGGCAGAGGAGTGTCAGGGAGCCAGGGGAGAGGAAGTGCGGCTGAAGGGCTGGTCAATGAAGACACCCTCAAACCATTGGTAAGGAAGCCCTAAGGTAAGGATGAAGAAGGGAGAAGCAGGAGAGCTGTGGGGAAGTGGCCCAGGGAAATGTAGCAACTCTGGCAGTGAAATGTTGGTTGTCAACAGCTGCTACCATCAGGGTCTCTGGGCCGGAACCCAGAGTAGAGGGTGGGCCCGGGTTCCCCCCAACCTACCACTACAGGAACATCTCCTGGGAGGGGAAGTCAGGCCCCTGTCAGGACAGGAGGCTAAACTGTTCTGAAATAAGCCCCAGGGATAACAGAGACTGTGGGAGTTCTCTCACCAACCTCCTTGCTGGCCTACAATGAAAAGCGTTCAGTAGACTGGAACTCTGGCCCTAGAGAGAGAAGGGCTATGTGGAGGATCACAGTGAGCCACTGAGGCTAGCATAAACCGTCTAGAAGTGTGGGACCCACGGGGCGGGGGGCAAGGCCAGAGCTCTGCCACAGAAAGAAAGATAATACAGAATGTCCAGCATTTGCATGACTCACATCATCCCTTCCAGCAAGTTCTGGAGTAGACACAGTGATGCCTCAGGTATCAATAGGTGATCTCCTGGTGTTCCCCATGGCACATAGCCCAGTAACAGCTTTTATAGTGTGTAACACTGATGCCCACTATATCTTAGACAATAAGGGTTTCAGCCCTTTTTCCTTATCTGTACATCTTATTTTGGGGTCCCCAATTTCTATAGGTTAATCAACCATTTACTTTATACTCATTAGCATTTACATCACTTGGTTGCTATAGCATTAGTGCGATTTAATACTTGAGACTTTCAGTTATACATATTCCTTAAAACTATGCCAAAATATCAGTAACCTGAGTTTGTGGCTGCTTGCCTCATACCAGACATGTGACTTCTTACACTTGTTCATCACAATCCTTAATCTTGTGATTTAAGGTAATTTCTCTGCCCCCTCCCACACTTTTGTCAAGCTAGCCCTTGATTAGGTATGCTAAGCTGTTTCACAGGCCTTAGGCCTGCTGGTCCTTACTTGTGTTACAGCATCAACGAATACTCACACACTACTTATGCATTGTGTAGCCTATGTCCTTCCCACTCTCCCCTCCCCTTGCAACCTTGATTTTATCCTCTGCTTCAAAGCTTGTCTAGTTCTCTCCTGAATATCCTGGTCCTCTTTGACAATGCAGCTCTCACTTCATCACTTGTTGTGGCTGTTTTTCACTTTTCTGTCATGAGAATTTGATCTACCCATTGGAGCCTCTTATTAGGTGACAGCCATTTATGCCTCATTATCTCCTTGACGGTTTCATTTTTCACTCTGATGTATCTAGTTGATCATGATCCTTTTCAAACATTTGCTTTCAAAGTTCCTTTGACTCTCTCCTTTTGTTTGCATGTGTACATGTTTCAAGTCCCTGTAGAATCCTTGAGCTGATGCCCATGTTGAATGCCCTTCATTATTGTATGGTCAGTCTGCCTCTTGTTTTCAAGGGTGTAAAAGCCTCCTGGCCATAGGTAATGCATTAAGTGACTCAACAGCAACCTAAATTTGATGTTTTCTCAGTGAAGGCTAGTCCTTTTCTGCCAAAAGAAAAATGCCATGATAGCAGAGGATATAAAATGGATAAAGTGGGGGACCTTCTGGCACAGAGTAATATAAGAGGAATTCTCTCCTTTCCCCCAAAATTCCCCTCCCCCAAAAGAAAAGCCAACTGCAGTCTCTGCTTTTACCTCTGCCTCATATATCTTAGCTTGTGGTACAAGGATTTGCAGGAGAATAGTCACTCTACTCTATTTCTGATTCTACCATCAGCAGAACCTCTTTTTGTCCGTATGCCCATATCTTTAAGGAATCTCATATGGTTTTATTTCACTGATCTTGAACTGCAGCTTTTCCATGCCGAAATTCCTGTTATTTCATCCAGCAGCTTTATTTAGGGCTATGTCTACACTGCCCTGCAGTTTGGCCCATGGGGGTGTGAACAGCTGTGTGCACTGAAGTGCTGCTTGGGGAGGACCATGTTAATGCAAACAAAGGTCCTCTAAGTTTGCATCTGCAACATCCAAATGGGGGAGTTAGAGTGCAGCATGTTGGTGCATGCTGCAGTTCATACCTCCATAGTGTCATGGTCTATATTCCACATCACAACAGTTCTTATCTCAATTCCTTCTCCTTCCTTGGGGTCCAGTCCTGAACTATACTGTGCATTCAGTTCAACAAAAACTGAAACTTTCTATGCAGTTGAGGCACTACGGGCAAATTCCACAAAAATATTCAGGCATTGCAATGGCTAACCCCTAAATGCCTTGCCATCTAGTGGAATTCATAGCCCAGACTTAGGTGTCCCAGCTCCCATACAACGCATGGGAAGATCTGGGTGCCTACATGGACTATCAGAAGCCAACAAACTGAGGGGTGGGGGAGCTGCCTAAACTAGCCAGGAATGAAATGCAGGGAGGCTTTAGGGCCCTGGTCCACAATGGTACTTATGTGCCTAACTCCCATTGATCTGTGGGCTTCTAGGCACCTATATCTGCTCAGGATTCTCAGCCATGAACCATCTCCTGGTGTCAGATGGCTAAGTGAGTCAGCTTGTGCCCTAGCAGACAAAACCTTAGACCGTTCTCATATTAAACCAGAGAAAGAAACCCACCCCATTATAGTCAATAGCCCAGCAGTTAGGGCAGGGACTCGAATCTGATTCCCCACAGCCTAGATAACTGTCGTAACCACTGGGATATAGTGCCTCTCTCGCTTCAGCCAAATGACTATGCAATAATTTATACAAAGTGGAACAGCTTCAACAGGAGAAATGTGAGTACTCAAAAGTTTGGTGGTGAGGGCACTCCCCTGTAATGGGAGCAACTTGAGTTCAAGTCCCTCCTTCATGTCAGGCAATACAGGGATTTGAACCCAGGTCTCTTACTCCTCAACAAATTCCTACCCTACTCACCCCTGGCTGCCTTTTGTACAGGTATCAGGTCTTAGACATGATCTGGGCATGCCTATGGGATCAAGTACCAGCGGAAGGATAGGTGGAGGAACCCTGCATTTGAGAATCCTGCTTCAGGGCCACTGCAACTTTGGCTTTAGCTACAAGCAGCTTGTTAACTGTGGGTCTTAGGTGCCTAGGGGGTTAGATGGCACCTGAGAGAGCGATTGAGAATGTCAGTGGCACCTAAATCATGGTCTTAGGTGTTTAAATGGGCAGTGAGGTGCCTAGGTATATTTGTGGATCTAGCCCTAACAGCCTGTAACATACCTTTTTCTCAGATTCCCTAATCCCACCTCTTTTCCATACTCTTGCTTATGACAGCTCTGTAACCCTGTAATGGCAATCCTCATTACAACCACCCCATGTTAACCCAGAGTTTGTCACAAACTGAAAATCCCCAGGCTCTCAAGCTCTTCTTAACTGCTCTTTTGTGTTTCCTGGCTTGGCTATCTAGGAGCAAACACCTCTGTTCATAATGGATGCACGTTGGTGATATGTATTCAAAAGGCACAGGCTAAAACTTCCAAACATGCTTCCTGATGTTGAGTGCCCGACCAATGATCCCTTGGGTCTGGTTGCTGGAGGTGTTGCTGAGCACCCTGAGGCCTATTGACTTAACCTGGGTGCTTCAAGTGGGAGCTCAGCACCTGTGACAATCAGGTCAATGTGTCCCATGTTGAGCACGCAATACTGAGGCCATGTTTGGAAACAGTAGCCACCCTCACTGAACTTTCTTAAACAAACTGTAGACCCAGCCTTAATTTACAGAAAGGACAAGGCTAACCAGAATAGAGGAGAGAAGCCAGATAACACTAAAAACTCAATACTGAAAATGAGCTAAAGGAGGATTTTTTTTCTTTATATGGCGGAAAACCTAGTTACAAAAAGTAGTATTTAGAGATTTTCTCATGTATCATCCCTTCTCTTTGAGATCTCAGTTAGCTCTCTGTGACTCAGAAAGATCACTAATACACAAGCGAATTGACCTGGGGTTTCGGCATGAACTGGCACCTGGTCTGCCAGCATCATAGCAGAATGCATTGTTTGGGATCCACTGATGATATCTGCCAATGTTTGAAAACAGGTGGGAGCTACTGCAAAATGGCTGCAAACAGTCAGATGCTGGGATGGCAAAAAGTAACATGAATTGCCGTCCAAATAATAACAATTCAGCCTACTAGCATTTAAATGTGAACGCATGTATTACTGGGTCAAAAATGTCTCCTTTCAGTTCTCCTGTAATCTGGCTAGCCTTTGTCAGGGAGAGACACACTGATCATGAAGCAGCTGCTACCTTTTTTTGTTCTATCTGCCCAGTTCACCAACTAGTTAATGGTTATGTGATGAGCTAACAACTCCTCCCTTTCTTTTACAATGCACGCACCCTCCAAAAGCCATCATTCTGGCAGTCCAAGGTAGTAAATGTTCCTTGGACTTAGCTTTTGATGTAGCAGATGGGGCAGTGAAAACAATGTCTCTCGGAGCAGCCTCCAGTCCTTCAGCTACTCATTGCAGGGGACTTCATCTTAAAACACAAAAGATGGAGCCATTTAGAGCAGTGGTGGGCAACCTGCCCGTGGCCCATCAGGGTAATCTGCTGGTGGGCTGCGAGACAGTGTTTACATTGACTGTTCGCAGGGAGGTGCTGGTTGCCACTTCCCACAGCTCCCATTGGCTGAGAATAGCGAACCACGGCCACTGGGAACTGCGGGCAGCTGTGCCTGCAGACAGTCAGTGTAAACACTCTCGTGGCCTGCCAGCGGATTATCCTGATGGGCTGCGTGCGGCCCACAGGCTGCAGGTTGCCCACCTCTGGTTTAGAGTATTTGACTCATTCCTCATTCCCTGCTACATACACACACCATAACCAGAAATAGCCCATTCAGCCGCTGATATTTTAGCTAAGTGACAATATTCTTCCGGAGCACAATGCCAGTACACCATGTACAAACCACAACCAGCAAGTTTTATAACCAGTTTTACATGGCTCCTTTCTTTGCTCCCCATTGCTTCTTTTGTTCTTGACCCAAAGCCCACTAAAGTCAATGGGAATCTTTCCATCTACTTCAGTAGTCAACCCCTTAGGAATTTGAAAATCCTCCCTTCCTTAACAATTTTTTTTAATTGTTCCATCTACCATTTATTATATAACCCACCCCTCGCACTCTACATTTTACAAAGCACAAGCAGGGAGACTGAATGGGATTCTGTTCCAACTTCAAAACAACCAGCCTTCTCAGATGGCTTCACTGGCACTTCTATTTCTCACTGCAGTTCTCCTATCTTCGTTTTCCCCACAGCAACTTACCCGTCTGAACTTAGGCCTTGTCTACATTAGCTGTACTGGCAAACCTCCAGGAAGATGCAGCTTATAATGACAAAAAATTTCTTTTGCTGGTACAGCTTATACCGGTTCCCCAAACAAATAAGATATATCAGGAAAAGGATATTTTGGCAGTATAACTGTCTACAATAGCGCTTTTATTGGCGAGGGGATGTGAATCATGCTGGTAAAAGGTTTGGGTGTAGACCAGGCCGCAAAGAAACTTAGTGCTCAGCTGCATTTGTTCACTGGGTCCTCATCCCTTCTCTCTCTCACTTTGCGGAATCTGGGATGTTCCAAATCCTGGCTGCACCACATTCCATGAGGCTTGGCTTTGGAACAACATCGGCACATTTTTTTAATTGCTATTGTAATTTTTCATAACACAAATAAAAATCATGTGGTATCCTCCCTCTCTCTAGATCCATACTGAAACACCAGGTCTTAACAGGTCAATAGTTTAGAGTTAAACGTCATGTCCCAGTATGTATTTATTCAGCACGGCATTTTATATTTGTATTACAGTAGTATCTAATTTCAGAGTGGTAGCTGTGTTAATCTGTATCAGCAAAAAGAATGAGGAGTACTTGTGGCACCTTCGGTTTTGTGGGCTAAAACCCACTTCATCTAAAGGCACCATTGTGCTATGCATGGTACAGACACATACAAGACAGTCCCAGCCCCAGCTTAGACTCTAAATAGACAACACAGACAACTGGTGGGAGAAAAGGATTATTATCTGCGGAGTACAGATGAGGAAATGAGCCACAGAGAGTGAAATCCTGGCCCCATTGAAGTCAATGGCAAAACTCCCACTGATGTCATGATTTCCCCTGAAGTGATTTATTTACCCAGTATATTTACTATGTTCATGAACACCCAACACTGATTTTTTTACTATGACAGAACCACAACAGGCAGAGGAAAACCACACACATGAATCAAGTTAGACAGATGCTTAAATTCTTTGCTGAATAGGAGCTGATGTGTCAAATGCTGTAAATTGAGCATATCCCATGCTGAATCGGGGCTACACTGATACTAATTTGCAAGTCATGCAGATTTTGGACTTAAAATACTTTCTTGTCCATGTTAATTACAGTGCCAGCATAAGAAACTTTATAAGGAAAAGAAACCATTCACCTCTATTAGTTTGTCTCCCTTTATATGATTACTGGTTTCTTGCTTTCTTTTTCTTTACCCTGTGGTCAGAAACTCAGCTCCTCTCACATGCATCTTGGTTTTCTTTATTTCAGTTTCCCCTTTCAGAACCAAGATCCTGCTGTGTTAACTTTTTAACCACCAAAATTCAATGGGAGTTGAGTGTTTAACTCCCTTAGGTCCCTTTCAAAATCTCAGCTTTAGGCCAGAACCTTTTGTTGACTATTTTCTATCTATTCCCCATCTCGTGTTCTTTGCCTGTTGGAAGAGGAAGTTTTCTGGAACAGTTATAGCTGGCCTCTATAATTTAGGCACACCTCTGATTTACTGCAGGTATTTTAAATTTTAAAGCCAATTTGGGGTTAATCCTTTATCCTAATAACCTTCTAATTTTCAAGACATTGATCTGGTGCTTTATGCCCATGGCTTTTTTTGAGTTGCTTTAATTCTTTCTTTTTTAAAATTGATTCTGTATCCTTGCAATATGGTTATGCCTTGATACAATACATTAACGTTAAAGATTTGAGGGAGGGCCAGCAAAAAAATATCAATTTCTAATTCACATGCCCACAGCCTCCCTGTTGGGAAAGTGAAGCTACTCAATTTTTCCAGCTCTGCCTCATAATTCTAAGCTCTGAGTTTGAGATACTGAACTGTCCCAGTGATTTTTCATTTCTATTGTATCCTCAAAGGATATTTTCCTTTTTTAAAAGTCTACTGACTGGTATTGTATATAGCACTCTTGTGTAGCTCTCCTCAGGATCTTTCACAGTAACAATATTGTTTCCTTTGATTTGTGCTCTTGTCCTCCTAACAATTCAGCCCAACTTTCTATTGCTTTTGGCAGGTTACAGTGACATTGCCAGGAGAAGCAATAATTCTTTTCTGAGCTAGTGTGCGGCAAAAAGTCCATTGCTGTAGATTAACATGTGACTGTCCACATTCAATGTCCTTTGCCACTGAGCCTCTAGTATTGGGCTGCCTAATTTCTTGTTTCTTGATCTGTCTCATAAATGTAATGTACTTACAAACCTGGGAATCTCATATACCCTCATCATGGGTATTTTGCAAAATACGTTGAGACCAGATTTGCATCTTGAAGAAAGTAGTGTTACAGCCTCCAGTCACCTGGAACAATCATGATTGTTGCTAAGCCTTTCACTTTCACTTTTTATTTGATTGATGCTGACCTGCCAGTAGAGCACTTTTACCCAGAATACCCTCAAAGGGCCTGATCCCAATCCCACTAGAGTGGGTTTGAGCCCACAATGCTTCAAAGATTGTAGGTCAACTTCATCTCTGGTCCATCAAGTGGAGCTAGACTATGGAGGAATTCAGCCCTGTATGCACAGAAGAGACTCTGTGTGGTTAGAGAGAAATCAGTGGGTGTGAATTAAATACTTTGGACCATATCCTCAGCTGGTGCAAACTGGTGGCTCCCTACTGATGTCAATAGAGTGCTGCCCATTTACACCTGCTTAAGATCTTAAGAGCATTTGATTCCAAACCTGTTAAAATGTTCCAGGTCCTCAGCTAACATCTCTACTAATAACAGTGTAACCTGTCTGATGACAACAGGACTATCTGCTTGTCAGTGCCATCACCTCACCCTTCCTAGCACCTTGCACCCCAGCCTTTTCGCTTGTTCATATGAACATTAATTGTATGTGTTGTTCTATTCTTTCCATCTTTCTCTAATTATTGTATAGACTCTCCCCTCCATTTTTTCATTTTTCTTCTGTGGCACTTACCAGTTGACCATACTTGGCCCTTATATTCCGTATCTCTCATATTCTCTCACTTAGTTTTATTCTGCCCTTTCCTGCCTCACCATTAGTCCTCTCAGAACATGGCCTCTCTGCTGACTCACTCCTCCTATCTTTTTTTCAGACATCAACACTACAGCTGCTGGAAAAATGTAGGGAAAAAAAAGTTAATGAATGCTTTTCAGAATATTTTTGCACATACTTTTCACCGAAACTTCAAATAAAAAAAAAAAATCAGATCTCTAGAAACTGGTAGAAAAAACAGTATTTTTAATGTGACATGTTTCAGAGTGGTAGCCGTGTTAATCTGTATCAGCAAAAACAATGAGGAGTCCTTATGGGCACCTTAGAGACTAATACATTTATTTGGGCATAAGCTTTCGTGGGCCCATGAAAGCTTATGACCAAATAAATTTGTTAGTCTGTAAGGTGCCACAAGGACTCCTTGTTGGTAGTTTGTGTTTGTTTGTTTTTTTTTTTAAGTATTTTAATCAACATTTTTCATTTTAAATGATTTTTTCACAGAAAATTCCCAATGCTTTTGCTGTCTATGGGCATTTTTCCTGGTGAGGAAGGTAACAGCTAATCTGCACCAACACAAATTTCACATGCAGGATTTTTAGGAAAAGTAGGGAGAAATAATTTAGCCAATCAGTAGGACATGGGAAAGTTAGGGGGAAAGAATGTAATTACCTGATTTGGAATTTTAAAGGATACTGGAGAACTTTTACCCTTATTTAAAACCCTAGGAGACCTTTGATGACCACAAGTGTATGAGACTTCTGTAATGTTTCACCCACAAGATGGCATCTCTACCAACCAAATGTCCATTAGCGGTATTTTTGGGAATTGGGTTAGCACTGATGAATAGGGACAACGTCTGAATCACTGACACCACTTTTGGTATCACTTACTTGGTTTTTTGGAGGACTCCTGCCCCAATTTTAAACAGCCCCAGCTCTCCAGAAAGTTTCCTGAATAATTGATCAGTTCCATTATGCAATGATGCGATAATATCAGCTGGCATGAAATAGGATAAGGCCTACTATGATGATCTGAATCTTAATGTCTGTATCAGCAGAAAAGAGAGAGAAGCAAGAGTCTAACGGAGGTACTGAAATTCAAGGGGAAAGACACAAAGGAAATACAGTATATTTTGAGACCAATGATTGCAGCTCCAATTGTTGCAGATTGTGGGAGGCCAGAAAGGAGCACAGTGGGAATAAAAAGCTAGAACAGTGTGAACAAAAGATGAGATTGACTGACTGTTTTCACATTGAGAAAGAAACAGCACAGAAATAGAAAACATCATAGAAGAGTGGGAATGATTAAAAGGGCTACAGCAGAGAAATAAAGTATAAATATTTGACAACAACTGCTGAGGTAGGAGATGGAACAAAGGGAAATAAAGACAAAAGATCAAAACTCATAAAGTACATGAGAAACAAACAACCAGGCAGTGTGTCTTTGGGGTTATTGTGGAACAAGTAAAGGAAAATTGGTGATAAATGAGGAAGATATTGCACTGAGCTAGAATTAATTCTTTCATGCAGCATTCAAAGGAGAAGCTGAAAGTTACATCCCCATGATAAGGATAAAATTTCCAGAGAAATGGGGGAAGGAGAAGGCAACAGTGAAAGTGCTAATGGTTTTCTGAGCAGTGGTAACAATACGATTAGAACTATTAAAAGGCACTACAAAACAGGGGAAGATTTCCACTGACTTCAATGGATCATACCACAGATAACATACAGTCACTGATGGCAGAAAATTACTGAATGATTCTCAGTTCTCTGAGTAACTGTGAGAGGCTAGACTGGGTGCATGTCACTAGTTGCGTAATGTAGCAAAACCCCTACAAGCAGGTGTCCCAAAGAGCTGTAGCCCAGAACTGCAGCACAGTAAGTAAATGAACTGGAAAACCATGAAGATTGTTTGTTTTCAAACCAAATGTTTCATGGAACAGAGAACTAGTGAGTAGCTAATGTTGAGACTACATTTTGCAAAAGACTCCAATGATTTAGAGAATCTCTTAGGATGAAATCCTGGCTGCACTGAAATCAATGGTGGTTTTGCCATTGACTTTAATGGAACCGGATTTCACCACTAGACGGAAACAACTATTTCTGAAGGAAACAACTATTCCCATAACCATCTTCTGTTAATAAAAAATTTCCAAAGCTAAAGGCCATGAGCCATCTCTTCCATTGGCACATAATGGCATAGCTCTATTGGCTCCAGTGAATTCACATCAGCAGAAGGTCTGGCTCCAGAGTCGCACGGTATGGCTATCAAATAGTCCATATGTTCTTCAATCTGGTTTCCTTGACACACAAGATGGCATATACTGATAAAGGCAGTAGTGGATGTAAACAGTGTTAAGTGGTCCAAGTTGGATGGCTAGATACATTTTCAGATCATTGGGCAGCTTTTCAGAGAGTACATTTTCTAGCTATAGTTTTGAAGCATTGGTAATAAAATACAGTGCCCTACGGTTTCATAAGGGCCTTGCTTGTGGATGGCTAATAATAATACTTTGATATATTATATAGTACCTTTCGTTCAAGTACCTGAAACGGCTTTACAAATATTAGTTAATTGAGCTCTATGGCACTTCATTATGGTAGGTTATTGTAAGTGATTGTCCAGAGTTAAACAGCTAGTTAGCGGAAAGGTCAGGAATAGCATGGAAAACAATAAGGGTTTAGCTACACTTGCAGGTGTGCAGCGCTGGGAGTTAAAGCTGTCTTTGTACAGCTGTGTAGGGAAAACGCTGCAGTGTGGCCACATTTCAGCATTTGCAGCGGTGTTGGGAGTGGTGCATTATGGGCAGCTATCCCACAGAGCACCTTGTCCCATTTTGGCGCCGTGGGTTGTGGGAAGGGGGCGGAGGGGGCGGGTCATTCTACTTCCTGTCCCAATGCCTCGTGATGCATCGCTTCACATCCCAGCAATCCCTGTTTTTCCGTCCATGTTTGGCGCCAGCTTGACTCTCTCAATGGTTTCTGTGCAGCGTGATTTCTGTGGGAAATGGAGTCCGAACTGCTGAGGAGTATGCTGACGAGTCTCGCCAGCACATCACGTTTGGCAGTTGAGCTATTCCTTAAGATACAAAGTGATAAGGAGTCTGACGATGATAGCGAGTCGCCTGATGCGTATGATACTAAATTGCCTCTGGCATTCATGGAAATGCTCAGCACTGTGGAACGCCGCTTTTGGGCTCGGGAAACAAGCACTGAGTGGTGGGATCAAGTACCATGCCTCCATGCCAAAGAGCCCCATGGTGGAATGGCAGTGCTAACCTATCTTTTGGGGGGGAACCGGCAGGTTCCGTCGCAGCCATTACATACTTTGGCATTCAAGCATGTGAAGGCCTACGGAGGTGGCATGAGTGTAAGTGAGGTCGATGCCTTGCAGCTGAGAGGAAACCGCCGTTCCGCGTCCCCAACGGTTTTTACCAAAAAGAGCATGACACGGATATTTGGGTACCACACCATCTGATTATACAATAAACTCAGAGCGGACGGGGGAGGAGAGAGAGGTGACTCTGGGGAACGTGCAGGACATTGTGGATGGCTTTGCACAAATGGGTTTCCCTAACTGTGGAGGGGCGATAGATGGGACGCATATTCCTATCTGGCACCACCCCACCTAGCATCCGAGTACATTAATCGGAAGGGGTATTTCTCTATGGTTCTCCAGGCGCTTGTGGATCACCGTGGGCATTTCATTGACATTAACACAGGCTGGCCTGGAAAGGTGCATGATGCACACATCTTTCGGAACACTGGCCTGTTCAGGAAGCTGCAGGCAGGACTTTTTTCCAGACTGGAAGATCACAGTAGGGGACGTTGAAATGCCCATTGTGATCCTTGGAGACCCGCTTACCCGTTAATGCCTTGGCTCATGAAACCGTATACAGGGAAGCTTGACAGGAGCAAGGAACCAGTTCAACTACAGGCTGAGCCGGTGCCAAATGACTGTGGAGTGTGCTTTTGGCCGTTTAAAAGGGCGCTGGAGATCTCTGTATGGGAAGCTAGACTTGGGGGGAAAGCAGCATCCCTGTGGTTATATCCGCGTGCTGTACCCTCCATAATATTTGTGAAGGGAAGGGTGAAACATTCAGTCAGGCATGGACCTCCGAGAGTTCAACGCCTGGAGGCTGAATTTGCACAGCCAGAGAGCAGGGCTACTAGAGAGGCCCAGCACAGGGCTGCAAGGATTAGGGATGCCTTGAGGGAGGAATTTGAGGCTGAAAACCAACAGTAATGTTTGGTGCCTTGCACGGGAGTGAAGTGCAGTGGTTACAATGTTAGTAGGAATCTGTTTTTCCTAGCTGATTTGCAGTGCCTGTTTCTTTCCTGGCTAAGGTATCTTTGACTTTCTGCAATAATAAAGACTGTTTTCAAAGCCAAGAATTCATTTATTGAAAAGAAAATAACTTTATTGACAGACACACAACATTTGGGAACCTAAAAGGGCAGGGGGTGGGGTGGGAACTGTACAGTCACAGGTTTGAATATGTCCTGTCTGGAGTGCTGTGCAATGACTGCTGCACTTCAGGATGCTATACTGCATGGTGATGGGGGTTGAGTGCAGAGGGTAAGGGTCGTAGTTCTCAGGGCTGGTGGTTGGTGAACGTACAGGTGTTGGAGGCAGCTGGTGGTGGTAAGAACCTGGATGCTGGGGAAGGGGGTTTTGAGCTGACATTGGGGCACAAGGAAAGAGCTTTGGGACGGGGGGAGGGGTGGCCCACGTAGTGGTAGTGCTCTGCATGGCTACGATTGCACTGGATAGAGTCTGCTTGGCGCGCCAGGATGCTTATCAGCTGCTTTGTGCTTTTCTTCTGGCCGCTGCGTTTCTCTGGCGGATCCTGCTTTCCTTTCCCTCCAGTCCTGCACTTTTTGATTCTCTGTGACAGAGTGATCCATAACTGCTTGCAGCATGTCTTCTTTGCTTTTTCGCGGCTTCTTCCGAGGTTTTGGAGTCTTTGAGCTGTTGATACACACGGGCAGCTGAGATCTCAAGGTTGCTTTGTAAAGGCAAAAAATGGCAACACTTAACAGAGGCAGCATTGTTTATATCAGACAGTTATTCCCACACAGTGAAGGAGTTTACAGTCTTCACAATAGCATAATTTTTTCCCATACCAAAGAGAGCACACATAACCCACAGGAGCCCCGAAATGGTGAGTAAGGGGACTGATTGCTTCAGGGCTGTACTGTCTCGGGGTTTCTGTGCGTTGGGGAAAGCAAACAGCTGCAGGGGGCACCTACACTGAACACTCTCCAACATTTTCCACAGGAGTTGATCCTGGAAGATATCTCGCTGCTGCGGGTCACCTGGGAAGAGCAGGGTCTTCTACAGCAATGCGGATTCCGCCCTGGCCCTATGCAGCTTGCCTGTGTGCAGCAATGGTCCCCCCACCTCGCGGCACACAGTGGCACGACGCGTTAGCCTGACTGGACAAGGACCACAGTGGCTCTCCTAATAAACTTGCGCAAGCGCATTGCCACGCTCTGGCTGAAACTTTTGAAGAGATTACTGAGGCCGATTACCGCGACGTGATAGACCACATCAATGGGCTATTCACATCTAGGCATGCATGCATGCAGCCCTAACCCTCCCTCCTCTCCCGAAAAATTTCCATCCTGAAAATAAAAGCCGCTTACCGGGAACCCTGCTCCTCTGTTTGTCCTCCACCAAGTACCGGCTGCTGCGACTGGCTACCTTCCCTCTGGCTTGAGAAGAGCTCCTGGCTGCATGCCTCCAGGACTCCGGGGTGTCTCCCCCCACCCCAGTACCCTCACTCTCGGTTTCCTCCTCCCTCCTCCTCCTCCTCCCCCCTCGCTCTGAAGTGTCCATCGTGGTCCTCGGAGTGGTGGTGGGTCACCCCAAGTATCGCGTCCAGCTCTTTGTAAAAATGGCAGGTCGTGGGGGCAGCACCGGAGCGGCGGTTTCCCTCGCGGGCTTTGCAATAGGCTCCGCAGCAGCTCCTTCACTTTAACCTGCACTGCAGCGCGTCCCGGTCATGGCCCCTTTCCATTCATGGCCCTTGATATCTGCCCATAGGTATCGTAATTCCTACGGCTGGAGCGCAGCTGGACTGCACAGCTTCCTCTCCCCCCAAACACTGATGAGGTCCAGCAACTCGCCATTGCTCCATGCTGGGGCTTGTTTGCCACGTGGAGGCATGGTCCCCTGGAAAGATTCACTGATTGCACTCCACACCTGGCTGAGCAAACAGGAAGGGGATTTTTAAAATTCCTGGGCCATTTAAAGGGCGGGTCACCTGAGGCCAGGGCAGTAGAGTTCAACCTGATGAGCAGAGTGGCTGAACAGGCATTCTGGATACCTCCGAATATCTCTGGAAGCCAATAACAGCGCTTTTGGTGGCCACAGTGGCGGAGCAACGCTGCATCACCAGCACTGCAGTCGTTATTCCCCAGGTCAAGGTGGAGTACAGCCAGCGCTGTATCCAGGGAGATACAGCTCTGTATGTGCCTTCCAAGTGTGGACAGTGAGTGAGTTGCAGCGCTGTAAAGCCATCATCAGTGCTGCAACTCTCCAGTGTAGCCAAGCCCTAAGATGTTGCTCTCACACTTTAAAAAAAAAAATCAAATGCCTTAAAAGGAACAGATTCCGCTCTGGAATAGATTAAAAAAAAATCTTACTGGGTAATTTTTTTAAATGAGTTCCTCTTTAAAGGTTGGGTCCTGAACAGTTAAAAGTCAGTGGAGTTTTGCCATTCATTTCAACAGGAGCGGGACTGGTACTTTAATTTCCCTTTACTCATTTTCTGATTGAACTATCTGGAAGGGCTCTTTGGGGTTGTGACCTGGCCCATGGACGGGCCACACTGGGAATGCAAGACTCAGGGCAGACTGCAAGAATCAGGACAGACAATCCCCCCCAAACTGGTGGTTTATTCTATAATTCAATTCACCAAGCCAGTAACAAAGGAGTTTCCCCACTGGCTGTGAATCCAACCCCTCAATCCCCATTGAAAATCCCTGCAGCTTTGCTTCCAGTCAGACCTCGACTGCAGTCTGTACGTGTGCCACAAAGGCAGCAGAGATGAATGCCCTGCTACTAAAGCCTTGACAGCACAGTCTGCGCATGTGCCACAAGGCAGTAGAGGAGGATGTCCGGCTACTGAATACGGACTGAGTATAAATTTGCAGGTGGTTACAGATGTGCTGTGTTTGCAGTTCATATTTAGACACACACACACATTATACACACCCACATACTCTCTTACACTTTGTTGGCGCAGTGCCCCCAACACTGTTTATACACAAGCCACCATTGTTGACAGTACGCTTCATAGCAGGCTGACCAGAAAGCAAGTGTCAAAAATTGGGACAGGAGGTGGGGGGTAATAGGTGCCTATGTGAGAAAAAGACCCCAAAATCGAGACTCTCCCTATAAAATTGGGACATATGGTCACCCTGCTTCATAGACTATCAGTAATAGTTCACAAGTGACCCAGGTAGCTTTGCCTGCCCCTTTCCGAGGTCTCAGCAGCTGTCCTGAATGAACTAGTAGCTTCAAAGGGCTCTTCCCGGGGACTGATCTAAAGCCCATCAAAATCAGTAAGAGTCTTTGAATTGATTTCAGCAGGCTTTGGATCAGGCCCTGAGCCACAGATCTTCAAATGTATTAAGGAACTGGGCTTAGTCTTTTAAAATAGGTTTCCAATGAATGTCAGACTGACTGATAATGTCTGTTCTGCATGTAAAAACTCATTGCAAATAATGCCTTTGAGACCCTTTTCTAAACTGAGCAAACTTGCCTAATTTTCATTTTCATTCCCTCTACATTTCATAAATGTATGTTATTTGGATCCCACACTTGGGTAATTTGAAGAGCCTCTAGCCTCTTCATAAATATTTCTTGCATTACCCCACACTTTTCTATCCCTCATCCTTGCTCTCTCAAGATACTCACTCCTTCAAGCAGAACAGTTCATTAAAGAGAGGCCTCTTTGGGGAGGTGCCATTTCACCATTTGCCCTCATTGCTTCCTCAGTATGTTACGGATTCACAAGCCAAATATTAAAGGACTAGCTCTGGCTGAAAACATGAAGGCGAAAAGTTAAAATAAAATTGAAAACGTGCCCAATTTGCACCAGAAGGGAGCCTCTGTAATCTATTTTGTTGGAAAACATCATCCAATCAGCAGTACACATATGGTGCAAGTGTTTGAAAAGTTGTAGCCTGGCAAGCAGAGCCACTCCAATCTCATCCAAGTTTGCAACAAACAGAATGGTCCATCTGTGAACTAAGCCCTTGTTGGTTTTTTGTAATAAGTCACAGTGTTTCAGGGAGACAGTGCAGACAGCATGATCAGATTTATAGCATTTCCACTATCTGCTTCTCATTAATATTGATTTTTGCATATTTCATCTCTTACTGCAGACATGGTGCTTAAAATTCCTCTCTTCTGTTTCCAGCCTCTCATGAATGAGAGATATTTGCTTTACTTATCCTAAGCAAAGCATTTGTTGCTCCTCTACATAGTTAATTACTGCTTATCACACAATTACTTTATTAGGGAGTACCACAAAACAATTGCTTCAACTTTTTCAGCAAATTCTAGCATTAAGAAAATGCCTTGAGTTAGAATTATATTTGCAAAGTCAATTCATTTGCATATTGATAATCTTTTTAGACTTCAAATCATGTTTAACATTTGCACCTTATAATGCAGGGATCAGCAACCTTTGGCATGCCATCCACCAGGGAAAGCCGCTGGTGGGCGGGCCAGTTTGTTTACCTGCTGCATCTGCAAGTTCAGCTGATCGCAGCTCCCACTGGCTGCGGTTCACTGTCCGTGCCAATGGGGGCTATGGGAAGCAGCGCGAGCCAAGAGGACAGTGAACCACGTATTAATAGGATGGAGAAGTTTATGCTGCATCTTTCTATGCTCCACTTGTTCTGTGGGTGAATAAAGGATGTTAGCATTTCCAATCTGGTAGCCTGGCACTTGTCATGAGAAAAAAAAATCACATAAAAAATCTACACATTAGAGGTTCAGACATGAGAGGTGCTAAACATTCTCAGCATCCATTGACTTTAATGGCTCTCCGCTTCTTAGGACTCAGTCCTTCAGCCAATTCTCCATGCTTTATAGTGGTGTAACTTTACTGATTACAGTGTAGTTGCTCCTGAGTTACTCCTGTGAAAGTGAGAGGCCACTGGACTTCAAGTCAAGTAAAAAAAGTTTTCACATGGGACAGTACTTCCTTTACCAAATATCCCAGAAATTCCACTTTAAAGCTGGTCTGCAAGGGGGTGTAATATGTTTGTGCCTTCTCCTCTATTCCTATCCCCTGCTTTATGATGTTTGAAAAGCAATTGAATGGTATTTCTTTTTTAAAAAATCTGCCTCTTCTTTACATCAGAAACACAGATGTTATCTACCCCGACTTCTATGTGTGACTGGAGAACTCCTAGAACTCACTGTTACCAACCAAATAAAACCTGACTGATTGAAATTGGAAATTATTTTTATTTAGCATTTAAAAATCTTCTTTGTTTTTGTTAATGTCTACTTAACGCAAATAGCCTAAAACCCGTTGGGAGAAAAGATCAGGCTGTTATCGATTCAGCACTCCTTACCACTTCAGGGATGGAGCGAGAAAGCTCCCATTACACATCTCAGATGCCCTGAGAAGATCTGCATAAATACCAGGGAAGGCCAGAAGCATTCCTGCCATTTCTATCATAAAAAACAAGCAGGAGGTGGCAGTACTCTCCCAAGAAACCTCTTAAGAAACCAACCCTCCCCCCCAAAATAAAATCCCTTTTCAATCCTTTAGACAACAAACATAAATTAAGTATTCCCTTCTTTGTAGGTCACCTTTAGTCAAATATACAAATGAGTACCTATTCTGTTGCAACTCACTAGGAGTGCCATTGTGCCCTTAGACACAGCTAGAAGAGGGTGGTGAGCAAGTTAAACTACCCTCAGGGTGGCCCAAGGAGACATTGTGACTCTTGAGAACCACAACTCCTGCCTAGTGCTAGAGGAAAATAATTTTCTGCAGCCTTGGAAAAGTTGCAACTTAGTTTCTCTTTAAACCCAGTTGTGTCCCCTGGTTGGTGAGTGGTGGGGGGAGCTAAGGCTCTAGCCACAATCAGCTTCTCACTGTCCCCACTTCACCTACTTGCTTCTCAGGGAATGGTAGCGACACTGGCCCTGCCAGCTAGCTCTTACCCTTACCCCAGGTATGGCTAAATTAGGGTTAGGGACAGTCTAGCCCTGTGTCAGGGTATGTCTAAACTATAGAGACTGTGGGCTTGGCTACATCTGAAATGCTACAGTAGCACAACTAGCTGCAGTGCTGAAGAGTAGACACTGCCTATGCAATGGGAGGGGGTTCTCCCACTGCAGTAGTTAATCCACATTCCTGTGAGGAGGCTAGGGTGACCAGACAGCAAATGTGAAAAATCAGGACAAGAGGGGGGGGGGGGTAATAGGCCCCTATATAAGAAAAAGATCTAAAAATCGAGACTGTCCCTATAAAATCGGGACATCTGGTCACCCTACAGGAAGCTAAGAATTCTCCCATCTACACCAGGGGTTTGGTTGGCTTCATTATGCCCCTCAGAGGTATGACTATTTCACACCCCTGAGCGATGTAGCTGGGGTGACCTATCTTTTTAGTATAGACCAGGCCAAAACTGACATATCTATGTCAGTCTAGCCCCATAGTATAGACGCAGCCTACACCTACAAAAGGGTTTTCTGTTGGTGTAGGAACAGCACCTCCCAAAACAACATCAGCTATGTCTCTAGAAACCCTCCGTCACCAGCATAGCTCCATCCATGGTGGAGGTTAGGTCTGCAGAGCTACATCAGTAAAGGGGATGATTTTTTTCACTCCCCTGACCGACACAGCTATGCCAATATAACTTCAGAGTCGACCAGGCCTCAGTAACATTCTTGATTTTCTAGCTAATTTGTTATTTGTGTCTGTGATTATTACAGCTTTGAAAATAATTGACATGATTAGATTGAGAAAGGCCACACAACCAAACCCCTGGTAATACTGCCTCTAGTTTTATGTTTAATATAATGCCTTCTGGGCACTGGAACATTCCTCCCAGCTATCTGTCTTTCTAAAGAGGCATAAATGCTTTTAACATTTTCACTGTATCCCCTTCATCCCCTTACAGACAATAGCCCTAAGCACATTGATTTTGCAAAATTTACTGAGGCCAGGTCTACACTAAGCTTACAGCAGTATAAGTGCATTGCACCTCCTGAGGTGTGAAAAATCCACACACCCCTGAATGACATAGTTATACTGACCTAGTCCCCAGCGTAGACAGCGCTCTGTTGATGGGCGAGTTCCTCCTATTAACAAGCTACTGCCCCTCATAGAGGCAGACTATGCTGACAGAAGACACTCTCCTGCTGGAAGAGTAGATTCTTCACTAAAGCATTACACCGGCGCTGGTGCAGCAGTGCTGCTGCAGCTTTTTCAGAGTAGACCGGCCCTGAGGCCAAAGGACCGAATTAGATTTTTTTTAAAAAAAACCCTTTCAGTAAGTGATCTGCTGTTTAAAATGGAGCCTTTCCATACCAGATAATGTATTTAATGGCCATTCATGTTCCACAGCACAAGTCACGGGGCTTGTTGGGAAGTACGTTTAGTGTCTTCCCACATTTGATACAGCTGATTTGGCATTCAGTACTTTCTAATGCAAAAACTGATGATTGAGAAATTCTATCAAGAACAACTGGTGACTGAAGATTGGAATTCCATATTGACACCCTTTCATCTGCTGGATTATTTGTATGATGCTTAGAAACATAAAATTATCAATAGTTTTCATGGACATTGTCTGTGCTCATTGCTTCACTAACAAGCAGGAACTTTAAATTGGAATGATTGCTTGGTTACAGAACAAGCTGTAATCAATATAGTACATTTGAATGAATATTGCAGCTTTTTACTTAATTAGCAGTGACTTGGTTATTTAGTATTTAGAGTCAGTAAAACGATTAAGATCAACTCTGTAATTTGCTAACAATGGAAATATTGCTTCATTTTGCGGTCTTTGTTTCAATTTATGCTTATGCAGCTCAATTTCTGTATTTGCTTTTGGTGTTTATTACATGAAAAAGAGGGTCACATTTTTGGTGTTTTGTAGAGTAAGATTGAGAAGGCTTTGTCCTTGAGTGAAACTTGCAATAAAAGCCTAATCTGCAGCTGAAAAGCTTATATTTCCTCTCGCTGGCAGAGATATGAAAAGAAAGCAATGTAACTTTGTGTTATGTTGTAAGTAACACCAAACGTCTATATGAGCTATTGCAGGCCAGTACGCTTTACCAGATCTTTCATGGGGGCCTTATGAGAAAATTTAAAGTCTCTTTTAAATAAAAAAAAAGTTTCTAATCCTTATAGTAGCAAAGAAAATATTCTGTATGTGCATTTCTTCTTAGCATATGTGCAACAAGCCTCAGGTGGACGTGACCAGGATTCATCACCAAATTTGGTCTGCGGGTTGGATCATTAACTTCCCTTGCCCAGGCCAGGTAGTGATGGGGAGTGTGACAAAGATGTGCACTGATGCACCGTTTTACTAAAGCTGTCTAGGGATTATTCCAGTCTCAGTTGTCAACTGTATGTCGGTTGGGGGTTATCGCTGAAGCGTAGTGACAAGAACTTAAATAAGCACTTTATTAATTATATCAGTGCTGATTATTTTAGCAGAAACATCTAGTTACTCAGGGATTGTAAGTGTAACCCTTCTGCCAGTCAGAGTTGGCAGCAACAAGGGTCAGGTTCAGGATCTAGGGCTTCCTTTTCAACAGTACAACACAAACTGGCTCCAGCCCCCATCCAGTGACCTGGACAATTACACACTACCTCATGGCACCTCTAAGAGGCAATACTTCACCTCTCACAAGCACAGAGTCTGAGTGTAGCAAAAAACTTTTAAAAAAAGGAGGGAAATAATGCAGCATTCATTTGGAGAAACACCACAAACAGGGTATATAAACTTAAACCATGAGCGAAAGACCCACCACCAAGTAAGTTGGGCAGTGTCCTTTTCCCATCAGGTTCTTAAGTCCAGTAACCTGAAAGTCCATTTTACATGCTTATTTCTTCTCTGCACCCCACTTATAGTTGCTATCCTTGGAAAGTACATCTGCAGAGTTCACCTCCCATCCTGGGTGGAGGGGGAGGGTGTAATGAAACACCTTACTCGCTGCGCTGCTCAGGTACTCATTCGCTGCCACTCTCTGCAGGGCTCTGCTACGTTACTCTCGACTAGTCGCCCTGATGGCCGCTCACCATGCCTCTTTGCCAGCCAACCTGCTGTCTGCACCTCTCCATCAGCCATCCTGCTGTGTACTTGCCACGCCTCTCCATCAGCCACCCTTCTGGCTGCTCACCGTGCCGCTCCACCAGCTGCCCTGCTGGCTGTGCCAAGATGTCTTCAGAGCCCCCTACGTAACATAGCTTTTAGTGATTTCAGCTGTTAGCAGGCGAGTTTCACTGCTGGTGTAAACTGCATCAGAGATACTGTACCAAATCAAGTCTAATACTTAGACCAAGGTATCAGTGATTTCAGCTCAGCAGCTGTGCAATATGTAAAAAGACTCTTAATTGAGTGTAAATTAGCCCTATTATTACATAGTGGAAAGAGGCAGGGTCAAACAGCATTAGGCACCCTTAAGCACAGCCCACATCCTCTCTCCTCTCACCAGACTTTGGAACCCATATCCCCTACCTAGTGACTGCTGTTTTGTTGAGGGTGAGTCCCTTAATCAGGACATGCCAAGTACAGTTCTGCTACCCTTGATTCACATAGCAAGGATAACAACCCTTTATTACTCCTGCCCCAACAATGAGGAGACTGGGGATCCCACACCAGCCAAAAGTAACCATTTGGGCAAGCCATCAGCATGGGTGTTCCCATTAAAACAAGATCAGCTCTTGAAGCCCCTTTCCATAGTTCACCACTAGATGTCAGGAGAGAGCTCATTCAGACTCTGCTTACATCAGCAAAGCATATGATTGTGAGTGGGCCTTGAGTAGAACATCACTGTGTTTACCTGGTAATCTGCCCTCTACGTAACACAAAAGGATGGCATTTTAACTACAAATATTTTCCATGAATTGTAGAAGGGCTTTGGCAATATACTCAGAGATTAAATCTATCAGTGAAACTCAGATGTTGGTTCTGTTCAAGAAAAGGGCCCCAGGAAATGAATTATCTGCTCCTCGTTTCCAGTAAGAAGTAGTGTGGATCCAGTTGATAGATTTCACCTGCCTGTTACTGCCTATATACTTGTAGCACATTATGACTTGTGCTGTAGCTGAATCTGAGTTCCGCTGCAGAAATATTGGATTTGGGTTGCACTTTATGGCTTAAAATGCACCAGCTACAAATTGGATTTGTACTGTATGATAGTTTGTTATACACTATCAGCTCCCCCACATTAGTTGGTGCCCCAACACAGTTGCCCTCTATGCCGATGAAGAGAAATGCCATCCACCTGCCTCAGCGGGTGGAGGATCTTGATGGGGCTGGTGGTGAAAGGGGACAGCCCCAGCAACAAAGGAAGGAGACACTCGCCCAGGGACACCAGGCAGCTCCTCACCCTCCCAACCCAGGAGTCTCTAGCATCCATTAGCTGGTTGTGGGGACTGGGGCTGATTGGCCAGCATTTCCCAGCTCCCAGGATTCAACTTGAAACAAGGGTCATGTGATGCATTTTTCAGTTCCATTCCAGCAGCCCACCCTGAAGTGAGAATGGGAATCTTTCCTGAAAGATGATATGGATTTAGCCAATGCGGGGGTCAAGAATTATTTCTTTTCTCCCAGAGGCCAACTGGTAGAGGACCTGGGAGTTTTTTGCCTTCATCACAGCACCTTCAAGCAACAGTGGGTTAAGTAAGAATGTGCTTAGTACCTGACTGAGGTTCTAGGTGAGTTGTTAATTCATCACAACTCAGGGCCAGTGCAGTTAAAAGGATAAATTGAATGGTTCTGAGAGATAAAAGACCTCGGATTTCGGTGATGGGTCTTAGGCTCATGGGAGAGGGAGAGACCTAGTGGCCCCTATGGGTCAATGTCCCCACCCTTCTGCACTCTGTCCCACTCACAGTGGTGGGGGTGGGGGAGGTGGCAGGATTCAGACAGAACTCTTGGGGGGGAAGCTAAGGAAAGCTTACCTGAGATATGGGTTATATCAGTGGTGGGCAATCTGTGGCCTGAAGCAAGGGCAAGCCACTGGAGGGCCGCCAGACCATTTGTTTACATTTGCAAGGCTGCCTGTTGCCCACCACTGCGTTATATGGTAGGACCCTTGTAAACCCCACACTGCAACCAATTAAATGTCGGGCATAGAAGTGAATGGGCGATGGGCGGGAGCACTACTGCTCTATGTTAAAGTTTAATAGAAGTTGTAGCCTTTCACTTTATATACATGTGTCTGTCCTCAGTTCACGGCTGTGCCTGCATCAATTTACCATCACAGAGATGAGATCAAAGAGGCAAAAGTTTTCATGTAGCTTCAGCTAATACAAACAACCACCATTGCAGTAAGATAGGCTCCTAGAGGAATCCTACAATGAACTATGTAATTACACCTCTACCCCGATATAACATGAATTCGGATACAACGCGGTAAAGCAGCACTCCAGGGGAGTGGAGCTGTGCACTCCAGCAGATCAAAGCACGTTCGATATAAAGCGGTTTCACCTATATCATGGTAAGATTTTTTTGGCTCCCGAGGACAGCGTTATATTGGGGTAGAGGTGTACCAGCATAAGCAAAGGATTCCTTTGATTACAAGAAGCACTTTCAGTATGAGTCCCTTCTCAGAAAGAAACTTACATATCATATCAGCTATTGTGCCTCCTCATCTGTGGATGCAATATTCCTGTGCCCTGTTCAAGTTCAGAGTGCACCTCCAGGGACACCATCTGTGAGACAGCAAATGACAAATGGACCCCTGACGGCATATAACAATACGTGAGTTCTCTGATGCTTTGTCCACCTGTTTCGTCTTTAACAGTACTTCAACCTGCACCAACTGAAATCTATGCCAGGGCTCCAGTGTAGGGATATTAAAGAGGGTACTAACAGTGATTCCCCCAAGTGACAGTGACCCCCCCCCCGCCCAGTTTCACCAAGTGCAAAGGTCTTTTGGGGCTTGTGGGCTCCTGTCTGCAGAAAACACTGATTGTATCTGTCCTGTGAAAAATACTCTATTACTATGTAAAACTTACAAACAAGTTAATTGACTTTATTCTTAAAGTAAACACTATGCTAGCCTTAAGCTGTAATTGATACAATATAAATAAACAGACCCCCACCCTCTGTGATTACAGGGCCGGGAATCTCATAGGAATTAACACACACCTCAAAAGTGGTGGAGACAGTAAATTAAAATATGGTTAAGATATGGAATGTATGTTGATGAATGTTTGAAGTACGTGAATGGTTAGGGAGGTGCCAGCCTGGAAAGGATCCATCGGCTGAAGAATGTGTCAGGTGGACTACCAGACAACTCCCAGAGGGTAAACTGGGATCCACCTCAAACACCTATAAGGAATGTGCCACTTTAAACAGCGTGGGGCCACCAGGAATGTGAAATGGTTCCCATAAACTAACATAGGAATTAATTCCTATAAAAATAGACTCTAAAAACAGGACTTTGAGTCTATGGTTCTGCTGCCAGCCTCCAGGAGCATCAGGTGCACCTGACACAGACTCGGCTCCATCCTCATGACCAAGATATCTGGCCAGTAACTTGGCATGAGCAACTTCTAAGCTGGTAACTATAACACCTATACAGAACTTGAATGAATGATTGTATGAATGAACATATATATATATGTGTGTGTGTGTATAAGGAATAAGTAGTAATAGGAATTAGTCAAACAACATTGTTTACTTTTGTCTTTTGCTTATTATTATATTTGCAATAAATGTGGCATCTTTGCCTTACCCTTCTTAATAAGATCTTGCTGGTTTTTATTATATTGGTATAACGCCAGAGCAGCACAAAAATAAATAGAAGACTGGATTAGGTGTGTATCTAGCTCACTAGGATGTAGGTATATGCCACCCCATTTCAATTTTCTGCTATCATAAGGCCTTTTAGTGTTGAAGTTTGTCAATTAGTTGTCAATCTGCTGCCCAGAGAGCAAGTTCCAGGCAAGGCATTTGATTATTGTCAGTGGAGGAGATGTGTGCATATGTATGTGTTCTCTAGCACGTTGACATGTGGTATCTTCTGAAATTTATGTAGGAGCTTTCTACCTGCTGTGTCTCATTTCAGAACCCAGTGTTGGCACACTGAACCCCGATGCTGGTCCTTTCAACTGTGCACTATGGTGCACCAAATTTGCCGCTAAAAGATGTTACCCCACACTGTAAATTGGTGCTTGTCTGACTGTGAAAACTTGCAATGTCTTCGCTGATATTTTAGGCTCTTTGTTAGTGTGTGACAACTGGTAGCTTTTTTTAAGCCCAACAGATGAGCTTTTCTAGACATTGTTCAGCACTCAGTGTTTCTCCCAAGAGATTACTGAATTGCTCTTCTGCAGAGACTGAGGCCAGTGGGAGGAATTGGAGAAATAATACAGTGCTAAATTGTAACAAGAGCATTTCAGTGACTTCTTATTTTCCATCCCACAGTGAGTGAAAATTAAATTCAGAAGTTCCCCTACCTACCATTTTGTTTGTTGGGTGATTCCCTACGCTGCCTAATCAGTCATCACAGACACCTACTTCAGTGACCTGATTTTCAAGCTTGCTTAGCAATCAGCATTTTCCATTGGTCAGCCCTAGAGCTCATTGAAAATAAGGAAAATATTTCACAAACTTTTAAAGAAAAATTCCTCCCTTTTTTAAAAATGCAAAAGATCAAAAATGAGTAAAAAAAAATTGACCAGGTTTAACAGAGGAAATTTCTCACAAAAATGTCATTGATTTTTTTCCTGGTTTTTAAAAATTTGTTGTCAACATTTCAAAATTTGAAACATTTTAATTAAATCTAGTCAGCACCTTTGAAAATCAGACCACTTATATAGCTGCCTAAATAAGGCTTTAGGACCCTAATTTGAGGCTTCTATTTTTGACAATCTTAGCCAAGGTTGCTAAGGTACCCTAAGCATCTTTGGAATCAGTTGTCCTTGGGTGACAGAAAGATCCTTGTGATAAACAAATAAGTATGGTTGGCATCAAGATGATAATATGGGGCTACTATCATTTACTGAGATGATGGCTGTGGTAGTTCATCCTTATTTTTGCACTGAAATTACTTTTCTGTTCTGTGGAATTGAGTTTTAGAATAGGGAGCAATGGGGCAGGAGAAGGTTGCTAAGCTGGTAACACTTGAAGTTTTCTCTGGTCATAGTGGTCCCTTCTTAATCAGAATGGTCCCTTTTGGCCTTCAAATCTTTGAATTTTCTTGCAGTTTGGAGACCAGCTTGCATTTATTGCAGATTAATTGGTTTCTACCCCGATGAAATAGAATCACAGAATCACAGGTTAGAAGGGACCTCAAGGGTCATCTAGTCTAACCCCCTGCTAAGATGCAGGATTTGTTGTATCTAAGCAATCCAAGACAGATGGCTATCCAACCTCCTTTTGAAAAACCTCCAGTGAAGGAGCTTCCACAACCTCCCTAGGTGTCTGTTCTATTGTCCCACTGGTTTCACAGTTAGGAAGTTTTTCCTCAGATTTAATCTAAATTTGATGTGCTTTAGTTTGTCCTGCCCTCTGTGGCAAGAGAGAACAACTTTTCTCCATCTTTTTATGGCAGCCTTTTTGCAGACCAATATCATATCTCCTCTTTTCCAAACTAAACACACACAGTTCCTTCCCCCTTTGCTCATATGGCTTGCATTTCATGCCTTTGATCATCTTTGTCGCTTGCCTCTGGATCCTTTCCAGTTTCTCTACATCCTTTCTATACATTGGTGACCAACAGTGGACACAGTATTCCAGCAGAGGCCTAACCAGCGCTTAGCAGAAGGGTGCTATCACCTCTTATGACTTGCATGCTATGCCTCTGTTAATGCAACCTAAAATTGCATTTGCTTCTTTTTGCAATAGCATTGTGTTGCTGACTCATGTTGAAGTGGTGATCCACAACAACTCCTAGATATTTCTCAGCAGTGCTGCCATTTATTCATTACCTTTCTTTTATGACTCAGGCTGTCCCAATTTTTTGAACACCAAAATAGCTATTTCAGAGTGTTCAGATTTACATATTTGACCCCACAACTCCGGGTTATCTTTGGAAAACCCACATCCACTCAATTTCTCCTTCCTTCTCACAACCTTGTTCTTCCACTTACTTTATCCCTCTCCATGGTTGGCGAGATTTTCCATACACCATACTGTCTATAAAGTGGTTGAGATGAGAGAGTCTGATGAGTCTTTTCCAATAACGGTCAAACTGACCTGCCAACTCCAAAGACTAAGCACAACTATCATAACATCATTCAATGCACACAGGCAACACCAGTCATCTTCATCTCTCACTTCCCAGGCCCCTATTAGTGGTAGGTTTCACAGATCATAGAAGCAAGATCTTATAGTGGCTATAGGAAATCAGTAAGAAACAAAATGGGTTTAATCTTACCAACAAATAGTCTTTTTATTTATAGCCATTCCTCCTTGCCAGTAAACCCCCACGTCTCCTGAAATGCAGCAATTCTAGCTTGGTGGAACAGGCTGTGGGCCACTGCCCCTAACCAACGTTACAGGCAACCATTGTTCGCAACAAATGTTCATACCTGATTGGCTTGGGTAGGGTGGTGTCAGAGTCCACAGGTCTGGAATGCTGGTCCACAGGGCTCTTAGTAGCTAGTAGGACTAACTCAATGTGCTGCTAATAGTTGCTAGGATAGAAGCTGAACCCTGACAGAGGACTCCAGTCCAGGAATCTGGCAGAATGCTGGGGATCCTGATTGGTCCACAGCTTTTATGTAAACTCAGCACAGGAACAGGAAGTTGTCCATGCAACTGGTCCACCTTGCTCTGGGATTTGTGGCTTGAACTTCCTGCTCCCGCTCCCCAGGCTTGACTCCGAGTGCCGATTTGTGGTTCTGCTCTCAAGCTTATCTCCTGCTTCTGATCTCCTGGTAAACTGACCCTTCCTGCCTTCTGACACTTGACTTTTGGTTTGTCCTGTCTCAGACTCTGACTTCCTGGTATCTGACCTGGCCTGACTCCCAATTCCTGCTCTGACCACTAGGTCAGAATGGCCACGTCCCAGACATGACAGGTGGCTGATCACTGAATAATACCAGATTTAGTTTTCTTACCTTTTGCAGGCAGCTGTTCTCAGGATCACCATGAGACCCATTTAGCCAGCACAATCAGGATTCAGAAACTCATTGTAATCATCAGTTTAAGTCCCTAATGAAGACTTAAACTGGCAGTGATAAAAGCAAGGGGTGAACACGCTAAGAACTGGCTCCTTCAGATTTGTCAAGCCCGCACTTCACTTTCAGCTAATGATCTTTCAGATACTAGCATTTTTTGTAAGATTTAATTCATCTTAATTCCCTAACAGTTTCATTTGCATGTATTGATTCAGTGAGACTCAGGAAGTTTAGATTGGAATGATTGATTGGTAGAGAGTTAGCTGTAATCAATATGGTACCTTTGAATGAATATAGTCGTTTTACACTTAATTAGAGGTGACTTGGTTATTTCACAGAGCATTTCAAGTCAGGAGAGTGGTCAAATTTAATTGGTTAATTTGTTGCAAAGGGAATCATTGCCACACATTACACAAAGAAATAAAATTAAACATCTGACACAACACAAAAATCTCCTTCTGTATCTGATTTTCCCTCTAAAGCCTTCCTCCACAGCAGCCCATAGCTAATAGTCCCACCATGCTGCATGCGCTGGAAGTCAACAGATTGAGGTGGCTTTAGAATGGGAGGGCTGGGCCTTCAGGATTAGAATTTGTGCCCTATCACCAGCCTCCCTCTTCTTCCGGCCTGAGCACTTCAGCTGATTGCCGCAGTTGTGGCAGCATGGAATGGAAAACCAGGAAAATCTCAACCCATTTAGAATGTCACAGATCAAAACAAACACCTTCCATTTAATTTGGTAACCAACAGGCGATCAGTGCAGAGCACAGAACACTAGAGAATTAGATCGGTGGATAGCCGTGTAATATCATAAAGCAGAAATTCACTGTGCACAGAGGATTCCCAATTCACTTCACCTTATCCCATCGAAAGACCTTTGATGGGCACAGAAGTGGGGACATTCCAGTGCCTATGGGGCAACACGCAATGCAATTTTCTCCGCAGTAATAGTGAGAAAATTGCAACCCCAAGGTGAAATAATAAAATGCCATTACAGCCTTGGAAACATGGAAACGATTCTCTGGGATGGTTAGGTAAGAACCTATTTACCCAACCTAATGAGTAGCTTTAAAATCGTCTAACAGATATATGTCTAAATGGAAAAAAATAATTGTCCATGTAGTAGGATACAGCAGGGGTGTACCCCTGAAGAATGGCAGATGCTAGCTAGATAAATCAGAGCACCTGACAGCACTTGCATGCTCTTCAGTCAATAGGAAACCAAAGCACTTTACCAAAATAAGTAAGCATTACTACCCTCATTTTACAAATGGCACAGCTAAAGAACAAAGAGTTTAAGTGCTTTACCTAAGGTCACATGAGTCCATGTCGAATTTCAGTATAGAACCGTGGCTTTTGACTCTCCATCCCATGTTCCCATCACTTTATTCATTATTTAGGGCCAAATATTCAGATATGAAATCAAAATTGCATATGTAAAATGTGTGAGCACTTATTATGCATGCAAATCAATTACTTGCATATATAAATACTTAAACAGTATATATATAAATGTAGGATTTGCAAACACTTCAAGTGCATGCAATATTTTTGAAGGTTCAGCTTAAAGTCTGTTGTCTGAAAATGTTCCCCTACCTGTCTAGAAGAAACACAGAATATCAAAGGGCTCGTCTTTCCCAGTGGAAAGCAGATAACACAAACAGGTGCATTTTCACAAAAATAAATAAATAAATAAATGGCTAGAGGAAACTGAAGCATATTTTACATAGATCCACAGTACAGCTGGAGAGTGTGTCAAGAGTAAATCAATACAATCTTCAAATGACTCAAAGTGATTTTGGAAACACATTCCATGATCCATGATTTCATTGCAAATAACTCAGTTATAGATTCCCCCAAAGCCTCATCTTTTCCCCAAATGCATGTTTTCTGAAGCTTTTCCAAAGAAGTTTCATTATTAAAATGGTTCCTTTTGTATCCCATTGTCCTTTTAGCCATGGTAAATTAAAAGTCTATTGCTTTGTTACAATCAGCCAGACACTGTTCTTTCTCCAGGAATACATATCATAGAGAAAGAATTGATCTCAATATCTCTCTGATTCAAGACTTCTCAGAAACAAATTCAAGCACTCTTTCATATGCAGACATAATCCCACACCAGGCGGAAACAGACTCCAGCTGCTTTATGGCATCACCAATGTAATGTAACTTTGATGTTAATTTAACTGCTCAGGAGATGCAAGATATATGTGATGCAGACACTTGAGCTTAGTAACTCTCTGACACTGCTTTATATCTCTCACACACCATGTTGGAAAAAATAATTGTGATGAAAGCCTTACTCATCCATTTACAGAATTAATGAAGATTACATCTGCTGAGCCTACTCAAGAAAAATGTAGCTCCTTAGTGCTTAAAACAAAGAGCAAGCATGTGCGGACATAAAATGAAATCATGAGCCAGAACAGGCTGGCATTCTCCTTAGCGAAACCACAACATTACATCTCATACTCCCGCACCAGAACACTGTCAAGGGGGGAGGATGTTTGTATCAGAAAGCTGTTGCTTCAGAAAAGGCCCTAGCATTCCGTAACACTGTGCCCACTAAATCCCATCTGCAAAACTCACACAGGAGGAGCAGTAGGTCAGCCACATGGCAAACAGCTTCCTGGAAACAATGGGGCATTCATCTGTTCCAAGAACTAGAGATGCCCACCTAGTGGCTTTAGAAGCGTACAAGAGGAATCAGGTTCTAGTTTTCCACTCACCAGTGATGTGACCTTGAGCAACTTACTTATTAATGGCCAGGTTTTCAAAAGTGCTCGGCGCTCTGTTCCTGTCCGTGGGAGCAGCTGGGTGCTAAGCATGTGTGAAAACTTGGCCATGAACCTCTGCGTGGCTCAATTCCACTGTGACCGTGTGGAACTTGCGGAGGGCTGTTAAACAGGGGCTGCAGCAGCACTCTGTGATCCTGCTGCTTTTCCTGAAGCTCCACCAGATGCCGGAGCATGTCCGTTTGATCCCGCAGTAGCCCCAGCGTTGAATCCTGCCTCCTCTGATCTTCCAGCTGCCACCTCTCATCTCGATCATCCCTCCTGTCCTCACGTTCATCCCTCCTGTCCTCACTTCATTGGCCGCTTTCCTGTACTATGATACTGCGTCCTTCTACACATTCAGATGAGCTCTTTCATTGTGAGTCGACTGCATGATCTCAGAGAACATTTAATCGTGCATGCATTTTTTTCACCGCCTTATCTGAGATAGTGTTTGGGATGGAGGAGGAAGGTTTGAAAAATTTGCAGCTGCGGAAGGGAAAAAAGGGAGAGAAGTATTTAAAAAGATACATTGTACAGAACAATACTTATACTCTTTCAAGGTGAACAACACTACTCACATTACATAGCACATGTGATTTCAGTACAAGGTTGCATTTTGCATCTTAATATTGAGTGCCTGTGGCTTTGGTGTTAGAGATCACAGATGCAGGGCAGGGCAACAGAATTCGGTTTGCATGCAGCCATGGTAAGCCATAGTCTTTTGGCTTCTGCAACCTTCATAAAAGCAGCGCCCTCCCCCCCCCCTTTCCCATACCAAGCAAAGCCCACTGAGTGCTGCAGTTTTCATGTTAACGTGCAGAGCAGTAATCCACAAACTACCCCTCGCATCTCCAGTTCTTGGTGATGATTTTGCTTTTCCCTCCTCCCACTGGAGCTTCTGTATCAAGTAAGATCCCTGAGCCAACACAAACAGCTCTAGCACCAGAGGCAACCGCCCCACCCTACACTGGGTGACTCCAGGAAGGACCTCTCTTTTCAGCCACAAGTGCAAACAGGCCTACCACCAGTAGACCGGGCACTATTGAATGTCCTTAATTAAAAATTCCCTACTTTCAACAGGTTACCATGAATGATATCACTCTCCTGAGGATAACACAGCGAGATAAGAACGGATGTTGCTTGAATGCCAGCAATACTGGACCATACGCTGCCAGGCTTTGTCATGCAATGATAGCAGATTACTA